>NC_134827.1:33856422-34156422 GCF_004210375.1 Tachypleus tridentatus
TATCATCAAACACATCAGTGGTGCTTTACTATCATCAAACACATCAGTGGTGCTTTACTATCATCAAACATATCAATGGTGCTTTACTATCATCAAACATATCAATGGTGCTTTACTATCATCAAACACATCAATGGTGCTTTACTATCATCAAACACATCAGTGGTACTTTACTATCATTAAACACATCAGTGGTGCTTTACTATCATTAAACACATCAGTGGTGCTTTACTATCATCAAACATATCAATGGTGCTTTACTATCATCAAACATATCAATGGTGCTTTACTATCATCAAACATATCAATGGTGCTTTACTATCATCAAACACATCAGTGGTGCTTTACTATCATCAAACACATCAGTGGTGCTTTACTATCATCAAACACATCAGTGGTGCTTTACTATCATCAAACATATCAATGGTGCTTTACTATCATCAAACACATCAATGGTGCTTTACTATCATCAAACACATCAATGGTGCTTTACTATCATCAAACACATCAGTGGTACTTTACTATCATTAAACACATCAGTGGTGCTTTACTATCATTAAACACATCAGTGGTGCTTTACTATCATCAAACATATCAATGGTGCTTTACTATCATCAAACATATCAATGGTGCTTTACTATCATCAAACATATCAATGGTGCTTTACTATCATCAAACACATCAGTGGTGCTTTACTATCATCAAACATATCAATGGTGCTTTACTATCATCAAACATATCAATGGTGCTTTACTATCATCAAACACATCAGTGGTGCTTTACTATCATCAAACACATCAGTGGTGCTTTACTATCATCAAACATATCAATGGTGCTTTACTATCATCAAACATATCAATGGTGCTTTACTATCATCAAACACATCAATGGTGCTTTACTATCATCAAACACATCAGTGGTACTTTACTATCATTAAACACATCAGTGGTGCTTTACTATCATTAAACACATCAGTGGTGCTTTACTATCATCAAACATATCAATGGTGCTTTACTATCATCAAACATATCAATGGTGCTTTACTATCATCAAACATATCAATGGTGCTTTACTATCATCAAACACATCAGTGGTGCTTTACTATCATCAAACACATCAGTGGTGCTTTACTATCATCAAACACATCAGTGGTGCTTTACTATCATCAAATATATCAATGGTGCTTTACTATCATCAAACACATCAATGGTGCTTTACTATCATCAAACAGATCAGTGGTGCTTTACTATCATCAAACACATCAGTGGTGCTTTACTATCATCAATCACATCAGTGGTGCTTTACTATCATCAAACATATCAATGGTGCTTTACTATCATCAATCACATCAATGGTGCTTTACTATCATCCGTAAGCACCATGATGTCCCTGTATGTCGAATAATGTTTTCCATTTTTGGATCTCCGCCAAATAGAGAGTTGTCGATACTGGTACTAAACAACAAATAATGAATCTTCGACACTGGTAAGAGTGTCTTTATCATTTCTCATAAGCTGATTAACTACTTTCTGTACCAGTGTCTATGACCCTTTGTTGTTTAGTATCAGTTTTAACGATCCTTTATTTGTTGCTTAGTACCAGTGTCGACGATGCTTTATTTGTTGTTTAGTACCAGTGTCGACGATGCTTTATTTATTGTTTAGTACCAGTGTGGACCATCCTTTATTTGTTGTTTAGTACCAGTGTCGACGAGCCTTTATTTGTTGTTTAGTACCAGTGTCGACGATGCTTTATTTGTTGTTTAGTATCAGTGTCGACGAGACTTTAGTTGTTGTTTAGTACCAGTGTGGACGATGCTTTATTTGTTGTTTAGTACCAGTGTCGACGATCCTATATTTGTTGTTTAGTACCAGTGTTGACGATCCTCTATTTGTTGTTTAGTACCAGTGTCGACGATCCTTTATTTGTTGTTTAGTACCAGTGTCGACGATACTTTATTTGTTGTTTAGTACCAATGTCGACGATCCTTTATTTGTTGTTTAGTACCATTGTCGACAGTCCTTTATTTGTTTAGTACCAGTGTTGACGATCCTTTAGTTGTTGTTTAGTACCAGTGTCGACGATGCTTTATTTGTTTAGTACCAGTGTGGACCATCCTTTATTTGTTGTTTAGTACCAGTGTCGACGATCCTTTATTTGTTGTTTAGTACCAGTGTCGACGATGCTTTATTTGTTTAGTAGCAGTGTGGACCATCCTTTATTTGTTGCTTAGTACCAGTGTCGACGATGCTTTATTTGTTGTTTAGTACCAGTGTCGACGATGCTTTATTTATTGTTTAGTACCAGTGTGGACCATCCTTTATTTGTTGTTTAGTACCAGTGTCGACGAGCCTTTATTTGTTGTTTAGTACCAGTGTCGACGATGCTTTATTTGTTGTTTAGTATCAGTGTCGACGAGACTTTAGTTGTTGTTTAGTACCAGTGTGGACGATGCTTTATTTGTTGTTTAGTACCAGTGTCGACGATCCTATATTTGTTGTTTAGTACCAGTGTTGACGATCCTCTATTTGTTGTTTAGTACCAGTGTCGACGATCCTTTATTTGTTGTTTAGTACCAGTGTCGACGATACTTTATTTGTTGTTTAGTACCAATGTCGACGATCCTTTATTTGTTGTTTAGTACCATTGTCGACGGTCCTTTATTTGTTTAGTACCAGTGTTGACGATCCTTTAGTTGTTGTTTAGTACCAGTGTCGACGATGCTTTATTTGTTTAGTACCAGTGTGGACCATCCTTTATTTGTTGTTTAGTACCAGTGTCGACGATCCTTTATTTGTTGTTTAGTACCAGTGTCGACGATGCTTTATTTGTTTAGTACCAGTGTGGACCATCCTTTATTTGTTGTTTAGTACCAGTGTGGACCATCCTTTATTTGTTGTTTAGTACCAGTGTCGACGATCCTTTATTTATTGTTTAGAACCAGTGTGCACCATCCTTTAGTTGTTGTTTAGTACCAGTGTCGACGATGCTTTATTTGTTGTTTAGTACCAGTGTGGACCATCCTTTATTTGTTGTTTAGTACCAGTGTCGACGATCCTTTATTTATTGTTTAGTACCAGTGTGGACAATCCTTTAGTTGTTGTTTAGTACCAGTGTCGACGATCCTTTATTTGTTGTTTAGTACCAGTGTGGACCATCGTTTATTTGTTGTTTAGTACCAGTGTCGACGGTCCTTTATTTGTTTAGTACCAGTGTGGACCATCCTTTATTTGTTGTTTAGTACCAGTGTCGACGATGCTTTATTCGTTGTTTAGTACCAGTGTCGACGATGCTTTATTCGTTGTTTAGTACCAGTGTCGACGAGCCTTTATTTGTTGTTTAGTACCAGTGTCGACGATGCTTTATTTGTTGTTTAGTACCAGTGTCGATGAGCCTTTATTAGTTGTTTAGTACCAGTGTCGACGATGCTTTATTTGTTGTTTAGTACCAGTGTGGACCATCCTTTATTTGTTGTTTAGTACCAGTGTCGACGAGCCTTTATTTGTTGTTTAGTACCAGTGTCGACGATGCTTTATTTGTTGTTTAGTATCAGTGTCGACGAGCCTTTAGTTGTTGTTTAGTACCAGTGTGGACGATGCTTTATTTGTTGTTTAGTACCAGTGTCGACGATCCTATATTTCTTGTTTAGTACTAGTGTTGACGATCCTCTATTTGTTGTTTAGTACCAGTGTCGACGATCCTTTATTTGTTGTTTAGTACCAGTGTGGACCATCCTGTATTTGTTGTTTAGTACCAGTGTCGACGAGCCTTTATTTGTTGTTTAGTACCAGTGTCGACGATGCTTTATTTGTTGTTTAGTACCAATGTCGACGATCCTTTATTTGTTGTTTAGTACCAGTGTCGACGGTCCTTTATTTGTTTAGTACCAGTGTGGACCATCCTTTATTCGTTGTTTAGTCTCAGTGTCGACGGTCCTTTATTTGTTTAGTACCAGTGTTGACGATCCTTTAGTTGTTGTTTAGTACCAGTGTCGACGATGCTTTATTTGTTTAGTACCAGTGTGGACCATCCTTTATTTGTTGTTTAGTCTCAGTGTCGACGATCCTTTATTTGTTGTTTAGTACCAGTGTCGACGATGCTTTATTTGTTTAGTACCAGTGTGGACCATCCTTTATTTGTTGTTTAGTACCAGTGTGGACCATCCTTTATTTGTTGTTTAGTACCAGTGTCGACGATCCTTTATTTATTGTTTAGTACCAGTGTGGACCATCCTTTATTTGTTGTTTAGTACCAGTGTCGACGATGCTTTATTTGTTGTTTAGTACCAGTGTCGACGATCCTTTATTTGTTGTTTAGTACCAGTGTGGACCATCCTTTATTTGTTGTTTAGTACCATTGTGGACCATCCTTTATTTGTTGTTTAGTACCAGTGTCGACGATCCTTTATTTGTTGTTTAGTACCTATGTCGACGATCCTTTATTTGTTGTTTAGTACCAGTGTGGACCATCCTTTATTTGTTGTTTAGTCTCAGTGTCGACGGTCCTTTATTTGTTTAGTACCAGGGTTGACGATCCTTTAGTTGTTGTTTAGTACCAGTGTCGACGGTCCTTTATTTGTTTAGTACCAGTGTGGACCATCCTTTATTTGTTGTTTAGTACCAGTGTCGACGATGCTTTATTTGTTGTTTAGTACCAGTGTCGACGATCCTTTATTTGTTGTTTAGTACCAGTGTCGACGATGATTTATTTGTTTAGTACCAGTGTGGACCATCCTTTATTTGTTGTTTAGTACCAGTGTGGACGATCCTTTATTTGTTGTTTAGTACCAGTGTGGACCATCCTTTAGTTGTTGTTTAGTACCAGTGTCGACGATGCTTTATTTGTTGTTTAGTACCAGTGTCGACGATCCTTTATTTGTTGTTTAGTACCAGTGTGGACCATCCTTTATTTGTTGTTTAGTACCAGTGTCGACGATCCTTTATTTGTTGTTTAGTACCAATGTCGACGATCCTTTATTTGTTGTTTAGTACCAGTGTGGACCATCCTTTATTTGTTGTTTAGTCTCAGTGTCGACGGTCCTTTATTTGTTTAGTAGCAGTGTTGACGATCCTTTAGTTGTTGTTTAGTACCAGTGTCGACGGTCCTTTATTTGTTTAGTACCAGTGTAGACCATCCTTTATTTGTTGTTTAGTACCAGTGTCGACGAGCCTTTATTTGTTGTTTAGTACCAGTGTCGACGATCCTTTATTTGTTTAGTACCAGTGTTGACGATCCTTTATTTGTTTAGTACCAGTGTCGACCATCCTTTATTTGTTGTTTAGTACCAGTGTCGACGAGCCTTTATTTGTTGTTTAGTACCAGTGTTGACGATCCTTTAGTTGTTGTTTAGTACCAGTGTCGACGGTCCTTTATTTGTTTAGTACCAGTGTGGACCATCCTTTATTTGTTGTTTAGTACCAGTGTGGACCATCCTTTATTTGTTGTTTAGTACCAGTGTCGACGAGCCTTTATTTGTTGTTTAGTACCAGTGTCGACGATGCTTTATTTGTTGTTTAGTACCAGTGTCGACGAGTCTTTAGTTGTTGTTTAGTACCAGTGTGGACGGTCCTTTATTTGTTGTTTAGTCTCAGTGTCGACGGTCCTTTATTTGTTTAGTACCAGTGTCGACGATGCTTTATTTGTTGTTTAGTACCAGTGTGGACCATCCTTTATTTGTTGTTTAGTCTCAGTGTCGACGGTCCTTTATTTGTTTAGTACCAGTGTGGACCATCCTTTATTTGTTGTTTAGTACCAGTGTCGACGAGCCTTTATTTGTTGTTTAGTACCAGTGTCGACCATCCTTTATTTGTTGTTTAGTACCAGTGTCGACGAGCCTTTATTTGTTTAGTACCAGTGTTGACGATCCTTTAGTTGTTGTATAGTACCAGTGTCGACGCTCCTTTATTTGTTTAGTACCAGTGTGGACCATCTATTATTTGTTGTTTAGTACCAGTGTGGACCATCCTTTATTTGTTGTTTAGTACCATTGTCGACGATCCTTTATTTGTTGTTTAGTCTCAGTGTCGACGGTCCTTTATTTGTTTAGTACCAGTGTCGACGATCCTTAATTTGTTGTTTAGTACCAGTGTGGACCATCCTTTATTTGTTGTTTAGTACCAGTGTCGACGATCCTTTATTTGTTGTTTAGTACCAATGTCGACGATCCTTTATTTGTTGTTTAGTACCAGTGTGGACCATCCTTTATTTGTTGTTTAGTCTCAGTGTCGACGGTCCTTTATTTGTTTAGTACCAGTGTTGACGATCCTTTAGTTGTTGTTTAGTACCAGTGTCGACGGTCCTTTATTTGTTTAGTACCAGTGTCGACCATCCTTTATTTGTTGTTTAGTACCAGTGTCGACGAGCCTTTATTTGTTGTTTAGTACCAGTGTCGACGATGCTTTATTTGTTGTTTAGTACCAGTGTCGACGATGCTTTATTTGTTGTTTAGTACCAGTGTCGACGAGCCTTTATTAGTTGTTTATTACCAGTGTCGACGATGCTTTATTTGTTGTTTAGTACCAGTGTGGACCATCCTTTATTTGTTGTTTAGTACCAGTGTCGACGATGCTTTATTTGTTGTTTAGTACCAGTGTCGACGATCCTTTATTTGTTTAGTAGCAGTGTTGACGATCCTTTATTTGTTTAGTACCAGTGTCGACCATCCTATATTTGTTGTTTAGTACCAGTGTCGACGAGCCTTTATTTGTTTAGTACCAGTGTCGACGAGCCTTTATTAGTTGTTTAGTACCAGTGTCGACGATGCTTTATTTGTTTAGTACCAGTGTCGACGGTCCTTTATTTGTTTAGTACCAGTGTGGACCATCCTTTATTTGTTGTTTAGTACCAGTGTGGACCATCCTTTATTTGTTGTTTAGTACCAGTTTCGACGAGCCTTTATTTGTTGTTTAGTACCAGTGTCGACGATCCTTTATTTGTTGTTTAGTACCAGTGTCGACGGTCCTTTATTTGTTTAGTACCAGTGTGGACCATCCTTTATTTGTTGTTTAGTACCAGTGTGGACCATCCTTTATTTGTTGTTTAGTACCAGTGTGGACCATCCTTTATTTGTTGTTTAGTACCAGTGTCGACGATCCTTTATTTGTTGTTTAGTACCAATGTCGACGATCCTTTATTTGTTGTTTAGTCTCAGTGTCGACGGTCCTTTATTTGTTTAGTAGCAGTGTTGACGATCCTTTAGTTGTTGTTTAGTACCAGTGTCGACGGTCCTTTATTTGTTTAGTACCAGTGTAGACCATCCTTTATTTGTTGTTTAGTACCAGTGTCGACGATCCTTTATTTGTTTAGTACCAGTGTTGACGATCCTTTATTTGTTTAGTACCAGTGTCGACCATCCTTTATTTGTTGTTTAGTACCAGTGTCGACGATCCTTTATTTGTTGTTTAGTACCAGTGTCGACGAGCCTTTATTTGTTGTTTAGTACCAGTGTTGACGATCCTTTAGTTGTTGTTTAGTACCAGTGTCGACGGTCCTTTATTTGTTTAGTACCAGTGTGGACCATCCTTTATTTGTTGTTTAGTACCAGTGTCGACGAGCCTTTATTTGTTGTTTAGTACCAGTGTCGACGATGCTTTATTTGTTGTTTAGTACCAGTGTCGACGAGCCTTTAGTTGTTGTTTAGTACCAGTGTGGACGGTCCTTTATTTGTTGTTTAGTCTCAGTGTCGACGGTCCTTTATTTGTTTAGTACCAGTGTCGACGATGCTTTATTTGTTGTTTAGTACCAGTGTGGACCATCCTTTATTTGTTGTTTAGTCTCAGTGTCGACGGTCCTTTATTTGTTTAGTACCAGTGTGGACCATCCTTTATTTGTTGTTTAGTACCAGTGTCGACGATCCTTTATTTGTTGTTTAGTACCAGTGTCGACGATCCTTTATTTGTTTAGTACCAGTGTTGACGATCCTTTATTTGTTTAGTACCAGTGTCGACCATCCTTTATTTGTTGTTTAGTACCTGTGTCGACGAGCCTTTATTTGTTTTTAGTACCAGTGTTGACGATCCTTTAGTTGTTGTTTAGTACCAGTGTCGACGGTCCTTTATTTGTTTAGTACCAGTGTGGACCATCCTTTATTTGTTGTTTAGTACCAGTGTCGACGATCCTTTATTTGTTGTTTAGTACCAATGTCGACGATCCTTTATTTGTTGTTTAGTACCAGTGTGGACCATCCTTTATTTGTTGTTTAGTCTCAGTGTCGACGGTCCTTTATTTGTTTAGTACCAGTGTTGACGATCCTTTAGTTGTTGTTTAGTACCAGTGTCGACGGTCCTTTATTTGTTTAGTACCAGTGTCGACCATCCTTTATTTGTTGTTTAGTACCAGTGTCGACGAGCCTTTATTTGTTTAGTACCAGTGTGGACCATCCTTTATTCGTTGTTTAGTCTCAGTGTCGACGGTCCTTTATTTGTTTAGTACCAGTGTTGATGATCCTTTAGTTGTTGTTTAGTACCAGTGTCGACGATGCTTTATTTGTTTAGTACCAGTGTGGACCATCCTTTATTTGTTGTTTAGTCTCAGTGTCGACGGTCCTTTATTTGTTGTTCAGTACCAGTCTCTATGGTCCGTTATTTTAAGGATATTTCTAAATCACACAATGTTTATTTCACGTGTTTACAGTCCATCTAAGTTTCATCTATCGTGTTAGATAATGTTCGGTTTGTCCAGTTACTGTTTATTTTCTCTTTGTTATTTTCTGAATGCGAAAGTCTGTTTAAATGTTCACACTTACTCATGATTATTCAAGTTCTTAATGTTCAGCTAAATATAATTTATATAAATTTTTTATTCAAGAAATCCTCACAGATCCTGATATTGTCCGCATTGGATATTTTTGTGTGGTACAGCCAGCTGCTCGGTTCAGAACTGGTAAATAATCGTTCATATCGACTGAGAAGAAATTCATTTGGTTACCGCCAGATGTTAAGAGATCCATTTCTACCACGCAGATGACAGTCACTGGGAACTAGGTATTGACAGTGACTGTCACCATTCGGTCGGTCTCTGTATAGGTCAGCTACGTAACGTAATATAAGCAACTCATTTCTGCACTCGTGAATTTCAGTATATCGATTTAATAGCTGATGGCCAAACATACTCTCTAATGGGAAAATGATGTTCTATTTCACCTCGGTTGTCTGTCACAAACTTTTCATGGAAGAAATTTCCTGAAAGAACAGAGAGCTAGAAATGGTGTAATGACATTTTTATTAAAAAAAAACAAAAACCAGAAGAAAGACTTTATTTCATCATATCATTTAGGTTAAATATACCCCCACTTACAAAAGCGCCACATAGTTTAAGGCTAAACAATTTCCAATTACAACCCGTCTTCGTGTTTGTGAAGGTTCATTACATGACTGCAGTACAGCCACGTGCCACGAGCTTCTACGTAATTTTATCCGCAGCTACTATTAAAGGAAAATGTCGTTCCTTCTGACATCGTTCAAAAAGGAAAGTGGGGACAAATTATACACTGTAATATATCGAAATACACACGATCTATTAACATATCTTATATCGTCAACCTCTGCTGCTCATGACTTCACTCAGTAAACGAGAAAATTGCTATCTTATACGATGTTATGTCAAATTAAGGCTTGTGGCGCCGAGAAACTCGACCGTTCAACATCTGTAGGCCAACCCACTTCAGGACCTAATTATACAAACAAATATAATACGTAATTATACATACAAACATAACATTTAATTATGTAGCTGTGCACCGGATTACATGCACGTGCGTTTATTCAATGTCGTTTAATGCTGTCCACGAATAAACAATTAATTAATATAGGAAATGACATTTTAAATTTTTATCCTCGGAAATCCATGAAGTATGGTGCACGAGTTTATTTATAATTTCAACATAAAAATTCCATTTTTTATATAAATTGGTTTAAAGGGCACGCTGTGGGGCGAAATTAATAAACTAGAAGTTTTATATTGTTAATAAGTACAAAGCTAAGCAATACGCTGTCTGTTATTTACTCACCACGAGTACCAACAGTCGGTCGGTAGTGTTGAAAAAACCAGAGTTATCGAACAGTGGGCCAAAGAGAGTTAGTTAACAGCATTCACCGTCAACTCTTGGCTGCCTCTTGTCTGATCGTATGATACCAACAGTACAGCGAATCCACGTCCCACATATTCGGAGCACGTCTTTAAGACGCGGATTTACAGTCAGGGCACGTTAATAAGTAGTCATCAACCGGCCTGGGATACAGTTAATAGTAGCAGGACTAGCGATCGTGAATGAAAGTCCTGCTAAACCGGCATGAAATAACAAATGCTGAAATATTAAACACGTATTTTTTAACAGCATTTATCAATAGATTATGATCGCCCCCTCTAGGCTCAGGGTGAAGTCTGGAGACTTAGAATAATAACAATGACATTCGATACCCCATCATGTAGCTTAGCGCTTAACAATAAAAAAAACTGCTAATATAAATCGTTCTGTGATGCTGGCCCGGCATGGTAAGATGGTTAGCGTGCTCGACTCGTAATCTGAGGGACGCGGATTCGAATCCCTGACACACCAAATATGCTCGCCGTTTCAGCCGTGGGGCGTTATAATGTTACGACCAATTCCATTATTCGTTGGTAAAAAAGTAGACCAAAAGTTGGCGGTGGGTGGTGATGACTAGCTGGCGTCCCTCTAGTCTTACACTGCTAAATTAAGGACAACTAGCGCAAATAGCCCTTGTGTAGCTTTGTGCGAAATTCAAACAAAACGTATTGTGGTGCCACCTGGTGAGTGATCACATCAACATTTTGTAGTTTGCTGTTTCTCACGATTGAGACATACATGACTATAAATAACTGGGAGCTGTTGTGGTAGAAGCTATTATATAAATGAATCATATTTTTTACAAATCTAACAACCTAGAGCATTATTTATCTATAGTTCTCGACACAACTTCAAACTAGCTCTGTGGTCTATTTCCAAGAAGGTAACTTTTACATTAATCTAAGACAGTCGTATGTAACAATCTGTTTACTAGTACAGGATTTCATTACTCAATACACAAAAACTAAAAGTAATGATAACTAAAAATTGTATTGAATCATCAACTGAGTACCTTTGACTTAATGAATAGCTTAGAAAATCGCTATGTTATATATACAACCAAAAAGTGCCCGTCCCCAGTGACAAAAGATTTTGCATTAATCTAACAATATAACTTTTTTCACGGACTTCTAGAAGATTAACTGTGCTACACTGAGAGTCAAAGCTCGGAGCTATTTATACTGCGCAACGTTAAAGTAATTATTAAGTATTTCAGTCACACACACTAAAAGCCGCTCAGTAGTAACACACTTTGTTATCGATATATATAATAGTCAATGGTTGTTCTATACCATTGCTCACGTCTTTAGAACTTTAGTTGTGGATGGTAATTCTCTAACATGTCATATCTTTTAACAGTCGATGGTACTAGGCTGTTGAAATCAGGAAGTTGATTGTCTCTTGAAGAAAAGTATATTGTTGTTTTAAATCTTCAGTTATATGTCAGTCCTTACATTTGTTGTTTTAAAGCTTTAGTTATATATCAGTCCTTACGTTTGTTTTAAATCTTCAGTTATATGTCAGTTCTTACGTTTGTTGTTTTAAATCTTCAATTATATGTCAGTCCTTACGTTTGTTGTTTTAAAGCTTTAGTTATATATCAGTCCTTACGTTTGTTTTAAATCTTCAGTTATATGTCAGTCCTTACATTTGTTGTTTTAAAGCTTTAGTTATATATCAGTCCTTACGTTTGTTTTAAATCTTCAGTTATATGTCAGTCCTTACGTTTGTTGTTTTAAATCTTCAATTATATGTCAGTCCTTACGTTTGTTGTTTTAAAGCTTTAGTTATATATCAGTCCTTACGTTTGTTTTAAATCTTCAGTTATATGTCAGTTCTTACGTTTGTTGTTTTAAATCTTCAGTCATATGTCAGTCCCTACGTTTGTTGTTTTAAAGCTTTAGTTATATATCAGTCCTTACGTTTGTTTTAAATCTTCAGTTATATGTCAGTCCTTACGTTTGTTGTTTTAAATCTTCAGTCATATGTCAGTCCTTACGTTTGTTGTTTTAAAGCTTTAGTTATATATTAGTCCTTAAGTTTCTTTCTTTAAAAATTCAGTTATATATCAGTCCTCACGTTTGTTTTAAAGTTTTAGTTATATATCGGTCCTTACATTTCTTGTTTTAAATCTTCAGTTATATATAAAGTACTATGTCATGTACAATGGTTCCACTTGTCTGTTGGTTTTGTAATTGTCGTCTCTTCATCACAAATTATTTGAGGTTAATGGTTCATCATGGAAGATACTTCTTGGACTTTGTATCCATTTTTAAAATCAATTTATTTATTTCATTCTTATTTTTGTGAATGAAGTACCAACCCTCCCATGGGATAGTGTTAATTTTACAGGTTTAGAATAAATTCGGGGTTCAATTCCAAGTGGTGAACACAGCAGATAGCCTACTGTAGCTGTATTTAAACAGTTACAACAAGAATGGAGTTTCAAGTGTTGTGAAGGATATATTAAAGAACATTCATGGAAAGGATCACATGAAGGAGTGCTTTAAGAATATACTTGAAAGGTTGTAAAAAAAAAAAAAAAACGGGATCTGAAAATGTCCATATCTTTCATTGTTCTATTTATAATATTCAGTTTACTGGGAAAGAGGTCCAGATCAGTGGGGCTGTAAAACGTGGGTTGCTTCGTTGAGTTTTGAATCATTGGAAGAAGAAGTAGACATTTTGTGTGTGTGGTCTTCAAACGGAGAAATACTTGTACTGAATTAAGACAGATGAGACACTCAAACTGTTAGAAGAACAAATGAATTTGGGTAATAATGTGGATTTCTCTGTTGGAGTTATTACTGTAGGTTTGTTTGTTTGTTTTTGAATTTCGCGCAAATATACGAGGGCTATCTGCGCTAGCCGTCCCTGATTTAGCAATGTAAGACTAGAAGAAAGGCAGCTAGTCATCACCACCCACCGCCAACTTTTGATTACTTTTTTACCAACATATAGTGGGATTGACTTTCACATTATAACACCCCACGGATGAAAAAGCAAGCATGTTTCGTGTGACGGGGATTCGAACCCTTGACCCTCAAATTACAAAAACGCTAGCGTATTTCTGAACAGTGCTGAACGTTTGAGAATCTCGCATGATTAGTAAATAAAACCTACGTACCGAGGGACAATTATTATTCGTCAACTACAATCAGTATACAATAAACCTCCGAAGCTATAATTGTGATTAACGCTTATTTATCGGGAATTATAGAATTTGACTAGGAACGTTTATAGATTTCTAACATTGCGAATCGTTCAACTTCAGTGAATTAACTCCACACGTTATTGTTTCTACGAGGCCATTAAATATCTTCATCGTCAAAAAATTCGGCGACATGAGGCCAACCAAGCTAGCTAGCTTAATGTAACAGTATAACTCGGAATTAATTAACTCGTCGTAAGTTTGGATCGTCGATAAAATATTCAGTTCTAGACCAGATATAAGACTCAGTATTGTCTAAGTTTGTTGAACTGTTGTATATAAATCATTATTTATAATAAGGGTTATTAAGAAAGAAAAATATATGTATTAATATTGCCGTTAAATATCATAAATTTGACATATATTAACTTCTAAATTAAAACTTCCGGTTATTTGAATTAGTAATACGTAACGTAATAACACAATAAACTGGAGTCTCGTCCGAGATAAATTTATAATGCGTAACACGATATTAACAACATTCTACCTAATCCTTCAGTCGTACAAAAGATCAGCAGTGGATAAGTTACGAAGACGAGGTAAAACATTGCAGTTAATGTTATTTTATCAAAAATTTTAGGCTTAATGGTATCTACATCTTCTAACGTTCGGTTAACTGTTTAAGGCGAAACTCAACAATATCTCTCGAGGCTTAAGAAATTTTAGTCCTAAATTGACGCACTGAACTAAAAATGAAAAACAGTCTTCGTGAGCATAATTTTTTACAGTAAAATTGCAAATTATTTACAATATTAAATTAGTAATTATCAATATCATCTAATCAAGATAAGTTACTAACATGCATAAGATCTAAATATTAACCAGTTATGTAACGTAATTTGATTACAAACCAGTTCAACCAGAAGTACGAAATGTCAAAGAACAAAATCTTGTAATAATTACAAGGCGTTGATTTATTAAAACTAAAGAAAATAGTAGCTGCCTGTACTTTATCAACCACTGTTTATATCCTGAAAGGTTAGTAACTATTCGACAATTAAATTACTTTAAAATAATCCATAATGTTACATACTAAGTTAGATCATTTTCAAGTCCCTAAAAAATAAGATAAAATGCAAATTAATTGTGACGGTAAATACCTGTGACTTATTTACATGTCACTACTTTACGAACAAACCATAAAGCATACTGGTTATTTTTCACCCTAGTGACAAATGTTTAAATCACTTTATAAACTATATGTTTGTTTCGGAATTTTCAAGCAAGCGACAAAAACGAAGGGGCGTCTGTGAATAACCGTTTTAATATTCAATTAATATATTAGAAAAGGAAATCAGCCAGTCACCAATACCTACAACCAGTTTTTGGGCAACGTTTACCTGATCGAATAGAGGGATTTGACCATCAATCCTCTAGAATGGTCACAATATATATATAAAAAAAAAAGATTAGATTTTTTGGGCTTCAAGTTCACAGTCGGGGCAAACTAAAATTTGGTCCACGTCCGGCCCATAAATATTTTGTGTAATAAAAAAAACCGAACACGGTTATAAAACTCATTTAAATAGGATAAGCGAACTCTTGGTAGTAATGATTGAAATGGAAACTAAAATTAGGAAATGATCCTGGTTTACGTTTCATGAAAATCGAAAAGAACGAATATATGATGTAAAAATTAAAATTCAATGTTTTTAATTTACAGAAATTGTCTACAAAAAATAAATAAAAATAAATTCGTATCGATACTTTCGAACTTCCATAAGTAGCAAAATAGTTGTCGACAAAACGGATCAAACCTGTGAGCCGGAAATGGTTAAAATATCGAGATGTGGACCAGTTCGTAAAACATTCTGGATTCGAGACGTGATACAGCTAACAAGGATCTGTATTTTCTGATATAGATACACTGTAAAAGTAATAGTCAATTGTGGCGGCAGGTGATGCTAGTTGTCTTCCTTCTGGTCTCTAGGGGACATTGGCGTGCCTTTTAGGCTATAAGGCGCTGTTCAGATACCTATTCTAATTAAGAAATATCTAAATCTACATCTTTACACATGTATATATACATAAGTACCGATTTCGACTTAAAAAGCTTAAAGTGTTATTATTTGACCAAAAGGAGGTGTGAATAAATAAATATTTATATTCTAAAATACGTTGGAAATGTACTTGGATTTTAAAGCTGGGAAAATCACAAAATTTCAAGCACTTCGACCTATGTTTTCATTGTAAGAGTGGCAGTTAATCCCTTAGCGTGAATGATGGTTATTAAAGAATTGCTAACTAACTGCTTTCCTTCTGATCAGTAGGGACAGCTGCAGGTAGCCCTAACGGTTATTTTTCTGTATTTGTAACTATTTTCTTTAGATGTTTACAGACGTTGGTTTCCTCAGATTACACATTAAACAACGACCATTCAAAATGAAGCATTTATTACGCCTCTGCACGAATAGTTTCGTTAACTCGAAATATGACGAATATGCTTATTTAATTCGTTTTCATGTAAGAGGGTGTTTACCATATTAAGACGTGAAAAATCTCATGTTTCAGGATACATTTAAATTGGTGTTGCTACTTTTGATCAAGCACTTTCACTTCACATTGTATACAGTTTGATCTAATCTTACGTTTTTCTTGCGCTCAAGATCTTATTGAATTGATTTCATTTTACTTTGTTGAAATTCGGTCAAAGCTATTTGAGGTTATCCGAGAAAAGTTACTCTAACTTACAGTGATAGGCGAGAAAACGCTATTTTCTGTTTATTCTTAGACAACTTTTTACTAACGAAAAATAAGATTGGCCGTCAGATTATGACAACACCGTGGCTGAAAGAGCGAGCATGTTCAATGACAATATTTGAATAAGTCGAAAGTTATAGGCTAATGTCGAGCTACGAATTTAGGTCAGCAGAAGACGTGGTTATTATATTTTCTGTTTATAAAAACTGTTTTAAGACGAATAGAAACAGGACTTGAACAACAAAAGTGATTTTCCCGAAAGACTTAACATGACCTGACAGTTAAGGCGCTTGAGTAATAATTTGAGGCTCGCGAGTTCGAATGCTTCCAACCGTGTTGTCTTCCATGGTTGATGATTGGGTGTAAAATCATGTTGCCGTACAACAACTATCAGCTGATTCTTAATTCGCTTGGACTAAAGTCAAAATGATAAAAATCACCCTACTGAAATATTAGATCAGTGTTCAATCGGATACAAAAGGAAAATTTTCATTGAATATGAATTTGTATATACACAACAAGCAGAGTAATTACATGTTACTGATTTCTGTCCAGATAAGTCTAGTATAATCTCATTTAGTCCCAAGATAAAAAAAAAAAAAAAAGTCAAGAAGTTACAAAGTACTATAGCGTTACTACTGACACCTATTAGCATATTTTGATATTATTATTACACCAAAGAAATTTTGTTCGAGTTGCAGAATGTTGACTTGTTTTCACCATTTAAAACTATCACTTAATAAAAGTGGCATAAAGTAATTCCAAAGTACTAACACGGTAGTTTATAGTAATAGTGCGAGTAAAAACAGAGTTACACACAGAAGTTACAAACAACCAGCAACAATAATAACTAAACGGTGAACAAGTAAGTAATGCAAAAACATAATGTCAGAAGCTACAAGATAAGATACAGTGAAGAGTGTTCTAAAAGGTAGTTACAACGTTATATGTTGTTGGATTAACTGGACCTTTGGTGAGAGCCCTAACAGTTTGCTTTCTTATTTCACACGTGGGGCTCTTTCCTCGTTTTCCTAATTCTTCACTATTCCCTCTCTCAATCAAAGTAATGCATGGCTAGGTGTTAAAGTGCTGAATTCGTAATTCGAGAGTCGCAAGTTCGAATCCCGGTGACACCAACCATGCTCGCCCTTCTAGCCGTGGGAACGTTATAATGTGACGGTTAGTCCAACCATTCGTCGGTAAAAGAGTAGCCCAAGAGTTGTCGGTGTGTGGTAATAACTAGCTGCCTTCTCTCTAGTCTTACAATACTAAATCAGGGACGGCTAGCACAGATATCCCTGGTGTAGCTTTGCGCGAAATTCAAAAACCAACAATCAAACTATCTTTCTCTGGGTACCATATCTGATCATCGTCTTCCACAAGTATTTTTCTCGTTTAGGCACAAAGATAGAATTAGATGGACTCTTCACACAATTGAACCTCTGTCTTCCACTGTCTCTTTTCTTTGATTTTTTTTTCCAGTTACGACCAGAGTTACAGTTTCTTCTGTTCACATAACATGTTCTAGAAACTTCAACTGTCTCTTTCTAATGTTAGTTAGCTGATTCTTCCTGCAACCTGATCTGAACAGAATATCTCAATTTGAGGTGGTGTGACTTGTCTAACATACTTTCAAGATGTATCTTAAAAACAACAATTTAATTATTTCATATTGGACAACATTCTAATGCATATAGTGAATAGTTATTACCTTTAGATATTTATATAGAATTATTGTTATCCAAATATTGGTTGATTTGAATTTCGCGCAAAGCTGCACGAGGGCTATCTGCGCTAGCCATCCCTAGTTAGCAGTCCAAAACTAGAGGAAAGGCAGCTAGTCATCACCACTCACCGTCGACTCTTGGGCTACTCTTTCAACAACGAATAGTGGGATTGATCGTGTCATTATAACGCCAACACGGGTGAAAAGAGCAAGCATGTTTGGTGTAACGGGGATTCGAACCCGCCACCCTCGGATTACGTGTCGATGCTGGATCGTTATCTATATAAAGAAACCTTGTTACAGAACCGTACCGACCCCTGATGGGCCTGGTGAGAACTATTCATTCTCGGCCCCTTCTTAAAAAAAAGATACAAACTCACGCTCTCAACCGGTCTATCTCTAGCACTTCTTGATGATGATAAACCCACTGGAAATAAGAATGTGTCTCAGAATGGCTGGTATTGGTATTAACACTTTTATTAATAACAAGGTTGACCTGAAGATGACCTAGGAAGGTTGAAACGTTGTTCTCTGCGTTTGTACAAAAGAAATAACGAAAAAGAGGGTCTAGATTCTCTCTATTGGTTATACAGGATTTCATAGTGCGTGTAACCATACCTATCCTTTGTTTACATTTGATATTACCTCGTAATTACATACATAAGTAATGATTTGCACTGGTTGAATTTAACAATACCAGTATTTATAATCAAAGTCGCTAGATGGCAGAACAATCGTAAGAGAAGGGAAAAATTGAATGTTTTCTTACTACACAGTTTCTTCCATTTGTTGGTCGCAATAGTTTCGTTAGCAAAACATCTTTTCCCCTGACTAACGAATAAACAACTATATCAAGAACATTGAACTGAATCATCTGCTGTATACTGTTTCTCTTTTAACTTTATTTAACGAATAAACAACTATATCAAGGACATTGAACTGAATCATCTGCTGTATACTGTTTCTCTTTTAACTATATTTAACGAATAAACAACTATATCAAGAACATTGAACTGAATCATCTGCTGTATACTGTTTCTCTTTTTAACTATATTTAACGAATAAACAACTATATCAAGAACATTGAACTGAATCATCTGCTGTATACTGTTTCTCTTTAACTATATTTAACGAATAAACAACTATATCAAGAACATTGAACTGAATCATCTGCTGTATACTGTTTCTCTTTTAACTATATTTAACGAATAAACAACTATATCAAGAACATTGAACTGAATCATCTGCTGTATACTGTTTCTCTTTTAACTTTATTCAACTAGTAGTATTTTTGAACTGAATCATTTGTAAGAATCATCTGATTTGAATTTTGGATCAGTTAAATAGAGGTTTCAAGAGTTTACAAACAGACACAAATGGCTGATTTATTAAATATGTTCTTTTGTATCTGTGCAATCGGGCCCGGCATGGCCAAGCGTGTTAAGGCGTTCGACTCTTAATCCGAGGGCCGCGGGTTCGAATCACGGTCGCACCAAACATACTCGCCTCCCAACCGTGGGGGCGTTACAACGTAACTTTCAATCCCACTATTCGTTGTTAAAAGAGTAGCCCAAGAGTTGTCGGTGGGTGGTGATAACTAGCTGCCTTCCCTCTAGTCTTACACTGCTAAATTAGGGACGGCTAGCGCAAATAGGCCCTCGAGTAGCTTTGCGCGAAATTCAAAACAAACAAACAAAGCTTCTTAAATACAGGAATTTTAATAATTGTTCATAACTTAAAATATTTGATGAAAACTATTCCGAGTTTATTTTATAAGTAAGTCAAAAAGATAACCGAATAAGTTAAAAAATTATGAACGTTTATTGAAATACAGTTGTCCTGAGATTACTCGCATTGCTATACGAGAGGTCGTTTACACTTTTGTTTGTAAGAGGTCAAACTTAGTTTCCAATCTAAAGCACTTAAAATTGAACAGTATCTCTATTTTTCTCTCACTTTAAATGTCTCAAAAGCAATTCTCGAAATCTTTGAATCTTAAAGAGAGCTGGACCTCCTTGTCGTCCTGTTCCTTAGGTTTGTTTTTTTGGTACATTTAGAATAATTTGTGCTCTCAGAGCAATTTCAACTTCAGCCTTTATTTATATTTTTCCTTTTTAACCGGCCCGGCATGGCCAAGCGTGTTAAGGCGTGCGACTCCTAATCTGAGGGTCGCAGGTTCGCATCCCCGTCGCGCTAAACATGCTCGCCCTTTCAGCCGTGGGCGCGTTATAATGTGACGGTCAATCCCACTGTTTGTTGGTAAAAGAGTAGCCCAAGAGTCGGCGGTGGGTGGTGATGACTAGCTGCCTTCCCTCTAGTCTTACACTGCTAAATTAGGGACGGCTAGCACAGATAGCCCTCGAGTAGCTTTGTGCGAAATTCAACATAAACCAAACCAAACCTTTTTAATCAAAATTCTAATGAAACAGTCCGCCTAAAAAAGAAAACCTGAGAATTTTAAACACAAGTAAAAACAAGATCTGATTAGTAACTAAATAGACGATTTAGAAACCGAACAGGAACAACGAAAGATATCGAGGCCAGCAAATTTACACCATGAATCACTGACGTAAACTGTACGTCGAAATCACTTTTAGCAACATTTCAAAATGATTTTTTCAACGTCTTGTAGTGATCTAAAAATATCTTTTTATCGTTTGTAAACAAAGGAAAAACAAGAAGAGAAAGTTATTACGCTTAGTTTTAGCGACTTGTATTCGTACGTCGTTTAATATGAATGGAAAACCTGGTGGCTGCTCCAACAACTAAGCAAACTCGTGTATTCGTTGAAATTTTATCATATGAAGCATCTGATTTTGAAAGCTTGTGCTCATGAGTTAACAAATAATTTCACCACCTACAAATCTTTTCTAAGCACCAATGCATTTGGAAAAATTAATATTTATTACATTAACACCATTTGTACAAACAGTCTATTCTTGATTCTAGGTGGTAATGCTAAAACCACAGCCTTCATTGTGCATTTATGATAGTTTTTTGTTTAAAGTCTACTATTTCTTATCGTCCAGTCAATCCTGTGGTAAGAAAGTTGAGTTTATAATTTATTTGAAGTGCCTATACGGTTTTCTAATCCGCAAAATGGCGTAGTTCATAACGAAACTGTTAAATATACTTTATTTCGAATTAGCAAACACGTGGAACATCTTTTAAGACTCCCCGGTCACGAAAACGGACCACAGTAGGTGTCGCATCAAATTTTAAAATATTTTATGTCCCAGAATATCGGTGTTGAAATAAATATATAATAGTAAATCCGTTACCTTAGAGTATTATTTGTTTTGGAATTTCGCACAAAGCTACTCGAGGACTATCTGTGCTAGCCGTCCCTAATTTAGCAGTGTAAGACTAGAGGGAAGGCAGCTAGTCATCACCACCCATCGTCAACTCTTGGGCTACTCTTTTACCAACGAATAGTAGGATTGACCGTCACATTATAACGCCCCATGGCTGAATGGGCGAGCATGTTTGGCGCGACGGTGATGAGAACCCGCGATCCTCAGCTTACGAGTCGCACGCCTTAACAATATTCAAAAGCGTATGATAGCATTGATACCTCGACTCGCACGTGTATCGACACGGCATTGTATTAGCATATACAATTTGTACGTATGAAATAAAACCTCTTTTACCCAATTTATTTGGGAAAGGAAAAAAAACTGTGTATTTTGTCGTAGCCACGTATGTCATGTTTCTGCTTATAAAAACTAGTTCCTTATGTCTTAAATGTGATAAGACAAAAGTGGGACTTCACTTAAACTCTGTTAATTATAATTTAAATAATTACAATAATTGACCTTAATGACCAATAAAGTACCTTCTCCGATTGTAAACATCTACCGATTTCCATGCTTCATTCCATATTTCATTCTGTTTCTGTAAACAATTTTCATCTCTCACTCTAATTTTTCCTCGTATTTTATCTTGTGAACCTTCAAATAATAATTTATTTAACAAACTTTCACTTAAAGTATTAACTTTACATAGCAACACCACCCCACAAAATACAAACAATCTGTATTATCCATTGTTATACAAACACACTGCCCACATTTTTATTATCAGTCAAATATTCCATTGTTTCTTTTTGTTGAAAAATACTTTTCGTTTTTTTTATTTTTTAAGCATCACTCAATTCATTGAGCTTCGGCGTTACAAACACGTGTTCAGTTCTATGTATTTTGCGTCACCAAAGAGAGTGAAGAACAAAAAATCTCAATTTACAATCAAGATGAAGTGCGTTATGGCTTTGCGTGTGATACTAACAAAGCTAAATTTCCAGATATGAGTATTCTATACGAATATGACGTAAACTGACGCACGAAAGAGCTTGAACGCTATTGGTTTTTCATCTATTGCGTTTACCTAATATGGAGTAAAAAGTTTCCGGTTTGCCACGCGAGCTTTGTCTGGTTTGACAATAGTTATAACATCTTGTGAAGTAAAGTTTTTATATGATAGTTCATTTTATCTTATTTTTATATTTTTCAGGTATTCTTAGGGTAACGTCAGCTTATTTTAGTTGAAGTTTTATGATTTTTGATAACTAATCTTCGATACCATAGGGCTAAGCCGCATAAATCTGAAATACACCAACTTACGTAAGTCAACTGGTTATTTGTGTTTCCATTGTAATCTAGTTTGTGATAGCAGTGAGTGAGTTATTATTATCACAATTATAATTCTTCCTGTGCTGTTGACGACGCGTAATTTTCTTACATACGCCGACGTGACTAACAGTGTGTTAGCAGGCAGCGGCACTTTATTTTTGTTTCTGAATATTGTGGCTCGAAAGAAAGTAGTTCTCATATTTTATCATGCAATATTGAAACAAAGTTAACACTGGGAATATTTATTTTGCATAACAGATGGCAAAATTTATCAATAAATTTATAAGGTAATAATAAATCATGATTAAAATAACTTAGGATAAAAATAATATTTGACCCAAACAATATCATTGCGCTAAATGTGGTTAAAATCTTCAACCTCGCGTTTAGAGAATTGATCAGACAATGGTTGATCTGTGAGGAAGAGTGAACGAAGTGTGGTAGGGATGTGGATAGGATAGTTAAAACTTTCGTTTTTGTCCTGAGTTAGAAACTATCTTTTTTACGGTTAGGGAAAGAGTGGGAAAATATAAGTTTTATGTGTTCGGTTTTTGTACCAGAGGATCTTAAGTAAAGGGTAGGATGTCTTGCATATATGTATACATATAACGAAAATGTAGTAGAAGATAATCACCTTAAAACAAAGTAGGCCTACAAATGAAACGCCTAATACAAGAAACAAAAGATATTTTCGTTTTACTTATATCACAGTTTTAAATCTAATTCTTCATTTAGCCATTTATTTACAACAAACGCTAAGTAATAAACAATTAAATAAGTATATGTGTCAATAATAAATTATAAAATATGATGCCAACAGTAAGTTACCGAGTAATGATAGTGAAATTACAACAACCGATTTTAAGATGTGTTCGAATAAGCTTTACAGTTTGATACTTTTGTTCATGTTTTTAAGTTTTAAGTTTACTATAAAGTAAATCAGAACCCATAAAATGAGAAAGCCAATTGTAAGATTCATTTACTTAAAGATTAGCATCGTTCAAATGCACTTTTTTTAAATTTCTGTCTGGTAAAATAATTTCAAAACTTCTGAATAAAATCAGTTAATAAATATGTTGAAAATTTATAGAATTGGAAATGTTTTAAATTTAAAACTTAGAAGGATTAAGAAGTTAATGGTAAGTTGTATGTTAATATTAAGATTGGTCATATTAAACGTTGAATATTAGTATATTTATATTAATTATATCTAAAGGACTTTAACTTGTGAATTCGTAAGGTCAGTGGGAGTTTTATTTCACTTTTCAGGTCAAAGTTTCGCATGTTCCGTAATACGTCACAAGGTATTAGAACTCAAAACCAGAACTGTAGTTGACTCGGTGGTATTAGTTCGCGTTTTTAAGCGTTAGCAGTAGTGTTTGAGCGCTTCAGAAAATACCATAGTACTTAAAATACGAGTCGTTCATATTTCTGTTTTAAGCTTCGTCATGCAATTTCGTAATCCAAAAGCGCTACCTTGCGTACAAATTTATTTATTTTTTACGTTTCTTAGTGGTTTTGGGATTGCATGTTAGCAGATAAATAGCGGGCGTGTATTTGTAGGTTGTTTTAACGTATTTGGTGATCTAAGTGTTAAGACATCTCGAGTTTTGACTTTTTTTCTCTCATTCTTTCCAGATTGTTAAAAACCAGGGTTTCGACAAAGAAGTGACAGCTGTTTATCATCTTGTATTTAGTGTCATAGTACAGTATAATAAGGAACTTAATAGTTTGTGTTTAAGATACGAAAAATTTACTTCAATGCAAATATGGCAGACCGATTGTGAAGAAAAAGATTATCCTTGCGTTTCTGGGAGTGAAAAATTCGACTCGGAATTTAAGGATTAGTATTAAAATTTAATTTTTTCCACATGAATGTAAATTCACGACTTCCACGTCTTAACCTTTACGATGCACGTCGAAAACAATTGCGAAGTTTTGAAAAAAGCCCAGACAACGGGAGTGGAGGAAGTCTTAGCCCTAACCTCCAACTTCCTACTCCGCCAATATGCCCAAATGTCACTGAACCTTTTACCACTAGTCGAATTAGCTCATATTTATTATTGGGCCAACAAGAAGGTTCAACGTTGTATCGCTGCATTCACATGCTGACTCAGGAAGAATTTGTTTGTAAGGTATGTTATTTATTTACTTTTTTTACAGAAGTTTATCTATTTTATTTTTTAGTTTTCTCGAGTAATTGGGTAGGACAGCCATCGAAGACTTTCGTCAGTACGTTTAAGAAAATTATTTGTTTTAATCGTAAGTGGTACTTACTAGCCCTTTCGTCTTTGTTATTTACAAATTGTTTTCTCTGTCAGATTCTATAAAGAGGAACTTTCTACACTTTCAAAAGGAGGAGGGATATGTAAATTTGAAAATTCAATGTTTTGCATCGTTTGCAAGAGTTGTAATAAGTATTCATGTGTTTGAGCGGGTTTAAAAACAGCACACAGGTAAGAAAGGAACTATACTGCATAAACTGTTTAGCGATTTTTTTCACCAAAGGTAAAATTGAAAACGCCTAATAATAATAGTAATAATACATTGCTTTATTTGCCGTACCCGTCTTATTTTTCACTGTATGATGAATTAAAAGTAACTAAAAGTCCCGTGAAAAAATATTCGTTTAGCTTATTTTACAATTTTCGCGCAAAGCTACGCAAGGACAATTTTGAAGTTTTTACACTGACACAGTAATAGTTAAAGGGCAGACCGCTAGTTAAGTTTCCACAGCCGGTAACAACAACTTGGCCTGTTCTTTTCTGATTGAATAGTGGGAGTCTACTGTCAATGTTATAGCATACACGCCACCTCCAGGTACGGAGCTTGTTTATGCGGCAACGGGACACAAATGTTAAACCTTAGAATTTATAGTTCGGTAGCACTGTTTACTTGGCCACGTACGGCACGATTTGTGTGGTTTGGTTTCTTTGTGTTACAACTTCTTTGTCGAGAACTTGTAAATGATTTTATGCCAGTTTGCCACTTGTTCTGGACTGTTTTTGTTCCCCGGCTCTAAGTTGAAAATATTCTGTAGAGTACGTTTTGTTCTAGTTTTTAAGCTAATAACTTTGTAATATAGTTTTAAAAAGTTTCTTCACAGATGTATTAGATTTTAGTCTTTGCCATTCAGTTTTAAAACTTACCCTTGGTATGCACGTGTAAATTAATTGTTTGCTTATTTAGTTAAGCCTCGTCACACCAAACTTGCTCGCCCTTTTAGCCGTGGGAGCGTTATAATGTGACGCTCAATCCCTCTATTCGTTGGTAAAAGAGTAGCCCAAGAGTTGGCGGTGGGTGGTGATGACTAGCTGCCTTCCCTCTAGTCTCTCATTGCTAAATTAGGGACGGTTAGTGCAGATAGCCTTCGTGTAGCTTTGAGCAAAATTCAAACCAATACCAAAACCAAACCATTATTTAGTTAAGTAACATTTCTTAACTAAAATCACGAAAGCCAACTGTTTGTATGATGTTACATCTACAGTTGTTGGTCAAGGACAATATACGTGGTAGTTATTCGTGTATTACACATGTTTAATAATTTATTTTCTTTGCACTCGGGAACGTTTTCATATAAATATATCTATAAATGTAGGAATAATCCAAGGGTTTTACTGTCACGGATTGGAGTTCTTTGTACTTGAAAAATAAATTTTATATCACTGTTTGTGTGTTTTTAGTAACTTTTTTACTATCAAAATGAAGTGACTAGAAAAAAAATCATCAGTTGTACTCATTTTGGATGTTGGGTAACAGATGAAAACTTTGTGCAGGTTATTTTCCAAATGTTAATTAATGTATTAATGTCTTATAGTCTTAAAATAAAGCGCACGTTTGAACACACACACACACACACACACACACGAATGGAAGCTTTTTATCTTGCCGATTCTTCAGACAGTTTTGTAAGTTTAGGTAGGATCACCCATCACTGTTCTATTCGTTAGAGAAAACGGAGATCTAACTATTCCTATAAAATAACCCACATCTGTAGTTGTCTTCTTAACTTGTTACCAACAATTCAACTTCTTTTGTTAACAGTTCTAACTGTACACGTAATTTCGAGTTAGGCCTAACTCGGATATGTATTAAAATAAATTTTCTTTTTTTTTTCATTATGTTAATGAGTATTCTCCAGAATTATTAGCGTTACTACGAGTATCTGAGAACTGCTTCAATGGCCCTTCGCCAAGGACATTTTTCTCCGGTTTTAATAGTATGTGGTTTCCTGTTTACATTAACCTTATGGTATAAATTACAATCCAAATGCTCGTATTTTATTAAAGATCATTTGCCAAATATATGTCTAACTTGCCAGTTTAATTTATTAAATCGCACCGTACTATCTTATCGTTCGTAATACAGCTATAAACACCCAAGAGTAAGTTTTATAGTATTCTAATTATGTCCCATCAGTATCATTAAAGTAAATAAACAATAAGAAACTTAAACTTTTCATTCAAAAGTACTTAAATGAATGGAAAAAATCTGTTATTCTAAGATGTATAACGTAAAGTATAATAGATCTCGTTTGAGTTCTGTCAAAATGCGGAAAGAAACATTGTTTGTGTTTTGATGTATGTACCTTTACTCACTAACTCGAAATAAATCAAGAAACATCTGTAATATTTGAAGCTTTTTAAAAAGTTAGTTTATAAGAGAAATATTTTCATGTTCTAAATGATTGTACCTCTACGATTATTTACATATAATGCATACCTCGGGGTGAGAAAACTTCATAATATATTGGCGATTTCAGCGGAACGTTAACCGTTGGATTTGAATACTGGAATAGAGCATTTAGTATATGAACGAAAAATATTTTCAATGGTGGGTGGTGTTAATTTTTTTAGGTATAAATAATGCAAATTTTGACCATTTGAAAATTTAAATATCTGTTACATTTTCCGGGAAAATTCGCATGTTTTTATTTTCATTTTCTTTAAAAATAAAGTACATACACATCAATGACTTTTTTTTTCCCTCCAGCGATTTCGTTGTTTTTTGGATGAATACTTGTGTTACCCTTTCAACAAGTATAATTAAACACGTTCCTGGATTGCTACAGCTGTTTATCTTCACTCTGCACTGTCATTTGGAGCACGAGGGTATGGTGCTGTTGATTATGGTGTATTAAACAATTAACATACAACAGTATTATTGTTATTCGCACAATGTAGTGTCCTCTGTGTGCTCTCAGCTGCGATCGAACCCTGATTTTTAGTGTTGTAAGCCCTCATCTGAATCGCCGGGTTAAGGGTTAGGTATATGTATGTGCGTTTGTAATTCATAAGTTGTGAAAGTTTAAAAATTTTTGAATACTTTGTGTTGCTGTATGAAATGTAAGGTTTGATACTAGGGGTCATTCACAATTTCTCTCGTGCGTACAAAATGTAAGTATTTTCGTAACCCCACACCCCTATGAAACTACAATAAAATAGTGAAGTTATTTAAATAAGTTAAAAACAACAACATTGATCGCTATAAATAGGCACTTAGCAACACGAGAATGATGTTTTACCCACAATGTTTCTGAAGTTACTGGTAGGGATATATGTTTACAACCTATGTATTGGTAACAACATTCTTAAGCCTAGACGACCCATTATCGCATTCTCCAGCGTATTTCATTGTACGCTTGTGAGAACTTAGAACGACCTCTTTAATTTATAATTGATTTTGGAAGATTCGTTTTTATCACAGATTTTATTACAATTAATTATAGTAATTCATGGTTCTACTGTTAGTATCTTTTTAGTTTGTCTCGTTCTTGTAAGCCTACATCAATTATTTTGTATGTATGTTTCAAAACGACGGTTTCTTAAAAGCTGTATTTGTTTTTAATCTAATAAAAAGAGAGGTTTCAGATTAATGGATACCTAACAGTTCTTTCTGTCCATTGCAGATTGTATCCAAAGACTTGTATGAAAAAACTCTTGCTGGTTACCTGCGGTTAGATGGACACCCACAGGTCAACAGGGTTGAAGAAGTGTTGGTTGGCACAAGTCGAGCGTATATTTTTTTCCCGCGATCGTACGAAGACTTGCATTCTTACGTGCGTTCCAAACGTTGTCTCAAAGAATCAGTGGCGGTAGATCTTTTTCAGCAGGTAGTTAAAGCGGTCCAGGCCTGCCACGATGATGGTGTAGTTTTACGAGATCTAAAACTTCGAAAATTTGTCTTTAAAGATCCCGAGAGGTAGTAATAATTGCAATTAATATTTGTCTTCTTGGATTTCGTATTTTAGTCTAATTTACGATAAAAATAGAGAGATGAGGAACCAAAGAAACTCTTTTCAATAAAATAATACAACATGATTATCACTACCGGTTCTCTGTTTAATAACGTAACGCTGAAATACCGAGTGCAGGAGTGTGTAATGGTTCATATATTTAATATGCGCGTGTTTTTAGGCAGTAAATGTATGAAAATAAATTACCAAATGTAGTTTGTTTATTTAGATGAATGTTGTTTACATCTATAACTTAAACTAGGCTGATAAAACAAAAAATGACGATTAAACAAAATAGTATCCAACCTTCTTATTCGTCCTTCACTGAATGGAAAGGCGGTTTTTCGATTGGTGGACATTTGGCCAATTAGACGTCGCCAATGTTTTCTGGCTTTGGCATGCTGTTTTTTTTTGTGAATGAATAAGACAATTCATACTTAGTGTGCTTGAAGTAATAAAACTTTATTAAAGGTAATGGTTGCTAAACTTCCGTGTACGTTTGTTGCCCGTTAGTTAATAATTTTTGTAATAGGCTTGAAATATTAATTAAACGTCTAATGAACTGTCTTATTAGGATTAATTAATATTTCTTTTTAATATTTTAGCTTTACACCGATGTTTAGATTTAGTGAATTATATGATATTGACAAAGTAAATTAACGTGATTTCGGTGTTTTCGTCATGATAATAGGTTCGCTATTCGTTTTGGTAATATTTATAATGATAGGGAAACTTGTAGGTTTAAAACATCACACGCACGCGTGCGAAATCTTCCAATTCCGAGCGCTTTCAAATTTTGGTATAAGGTGACCCCATAAAATCTGTCAGATTTTGTAATTTGTTAACCTAGAGCAATTTAAATACATATAAAAGAAATGTTTTGGATGTAATAATTAATAATAGTTTCATTAAGTGTTTTGTTAATGAAAATTATTTAGTTTGAACCAGTTAGAACTTCAGCTTAAGGATCTTTTAATACCTGGTCATCCAATAACATGAAGGTAACTTGAAAACGTATTGTAATGCATAGTTTATTACCATCAAATTTAACACCTTTTGTTCGCGTCACAGCCCCTAAAAATCTGCGACACGTAAATTGTCGCACTGTTCAAAAGTAATATCGGGCTTGTTTTTGCGGGTTCCAGTTCCCGCATAGTGATCGCCACGTGGCAAGTAAACTGAAATTACTGCTAAAATAGTTTTTGGTAACTTTGGATTTTTGTCATTTTTCGATACGTACAAAGCTCGCTGTTAAAAATGTACCATTCTCTATCCGATCCTTCTATGCTGAAGTAAAGTTCAAATAACTCGCTTCTAAGCTTTGTGTGTGTGTGGGTCGAATCCCCGTCGCATCAAACATGTTCACCCTTCAGCCGTGGGGGTGTTGTTATGTGACAGTCAATCTCACTATTCGTTGGTAAGAGTAGCTCACGAGTTGGCGGTGGGTGGTGATGACTAGCTACCTTCCCTCTAGTCTTATACTGCTAAACTAGGGACGGCTAGCACAGATAGCCCTCGAGTAGCTTTGCGAAAAACAAACAAACAAACAAACAAACAAACAGTAGTTTAGCTACCCCCATTGGCTCAGCGGGAAGTCTTGAGGTTTATAATGTTAAAAACTGGGTTTCGTACTCGTGGTAGGCACACTAAAGACCGTTGTGTAGTTCTGTGGTAAACAACGACAGAAACAGTAGTTTAGTATCAGGGGTTTGTTAATTTTATTTTTAAAACGTTTTTATCCATTTTGGGTTATATATTGCACCCATTTTTGTTACAACTTGACATGCTCCAAATAAGTCTGTCATACCAACAGTAGACATTGGTTTTGTGCTAGTTAGACCTGTTTGTTAGTTTGTGTAATAACAACAACTGTAGCTGGCGCTGCATTTTTATTTTGTAATGCGTTTAAAATGAAAAAAAAAATGTTTTATTTATGCTTGTCTTGTGTCGAAGCAGTGTTTCGTTTTTGGTACCGAAATACCACGGTAAACCTTCGTATTGTACAAGTTTCTATAAAACAAGTAACTTCGTATATCTTAAGTAATCAAATTTCAATTTTATCAGCATGAGTAAGATTATATGCAACCCTGGAAAAAAAACAAACAAACAAACTCGATGTTGCGAAATTTCGAATTTACATGTGAATATACCCGAAGGTTGATGTTAATCTAGTTGTAGTTTTCACGTACAATCTATCGAAATACTTTGTCGTGTTAAGAGTGATGCAATTGGAAACTTGTTATTGGCTGTGGAGTGTTTGCTAGTCTTGCCCGGTTCTACCCGTACCTAAGATCACTTCTAGGGGGCGTCACAATATATATAACTGCTGTTTACTACCGTCCTTGAAAGCTTCGCTAATACGTTGTTAGCCGTCTAATCAGTTCTATAACAGTTTTTTTCGTAAAGGAACGTGTTGTAATAATGAATTAAAACCTAGATTAACTCTAAATTTGTTATGATCCAGTAGGATCACGTTGTAGCTCGAATAACCGATTTATTGGTATTAAGGAATAAATTTTTGTCGTGTAAAATTTAAAATAATGGTCGTAGAGCTGAAGACCCTTGCTAATATTATCAAAATTATTATGATGCCCCCTTGCAGTTTTCATGCATTCCTTTGGGGTCATTGACCGTCAGATTCAAATTCGCCAGCGTTAGAGAATTGAAGGGGGCATGTAAAAAGTGCACTTTCCACTTGAATTTCGTATCTGCGTATCCGGTAGTTATTTCATTACTATAATACTTAAACGGTCCCTAGAAAAATTTTCATTCCAGAATCTCCCAGCAAGTTTGTTGTATTACGTAACATCTTAAAGACGTTGTCCGAAATATAAATTGAACTTTTACGAGGTCATGAACATCTAAGGTTTGGAAAATATAGGTGTGAATGTGTGATACTGAAGTTACTATTGACGTATAATCGCACACGTGTAACACCGACTGAGCTGTTATAACTCGTAAGGCGTAGTTTCGCCTTTTTGTTGTCGGGTTATTGTGTAATAATATTTTTAAATTTTATATAACGGATTAAAATACGGCGGTGGTGCCAATAGGAGTTTAATAATATAAACCTTATATGTTGTGAAACTATTTATTTGGTTGTTAGTATTGCGCAAACTACATTAATTAGGTCAGCAGGTGCGTAGCATTCTCGTACTTAGAAGCCATGGAACATTACAGTGCACTTTATTAAAATGCATTTGTGATACTGCCCCTCCCTCCTCCTCGGCCCTCCCATGTTTGATATAATTTGAGAACAAAACGCGTATCAGATGTGTAGTTCTTGAATTATTATAACAGAAAATAAAGAGAGCAAACGTTCAAATGTCTACGAATCGTTAGGCTTACCTTTCATCTTTAGTCACATAACGCAGCACGGTCGATAACACAGACTAAACTTTTCACACAACTACCAATAGTAATAAATATTTGTATCTAAAAATTTAATGAAATTATTAAAATTTGACATAATAAACAAAATTCTAATGTAAAATAATATATTTCTTCGCGAGAAATTATAGAAAACACGCAGTATTAATTACATCGCTATAAAGCGTGATCAAAACTCCAAATGTGCGAGACTGTTTATTTTACTGGTGCTAAGAATTGCTGTCCAGGTAATTTGTAAAACAAATTAGCCATTTTGCACGAAGATTAATGCAATTTTTATATTTCGATATTGAGTAAACATTCACAAAATAAAATGTAAATAAAATTATGTATCAATATTTTTTAACCATTTCATCAGAATAATTACCAAGCATGAATATGGGTGAAAAAAGGTTGTGATCAACAGCATTTTATTACTTTATTGTAGAAGTCAGCTTAAGTTGGAGACACTAGATGATGCTGTGATGCTGGATGATGACGGCAATGATCAGCTTAGTGACAGACATGGTTGTCCAGCTTACGTGAGTCCAGAAATCCTCACACCAACAGAAACCTACTCTGGGAAAGCTGCAGACTGTTGGAGCTTGGGAGTGATACTGTATACCCTTCTGGTAGGACGGTATCCCTTTAATGACAGTAACCATACATCTCTCATTGGGAAAATTCGTGAGGGAAATATACAATTCAGACTTTATTTCTTTGCAAGCGAAATGTCTCATTCGCAATTTACTGAGAAAAGACCCTAAAGAAAGATTTACAGTCGAAGATGTTCTTGATCATCCGTGGTTTAAGTTACAGTTTCATGAAGGACGAATTTCTTCTGACATTCATAAGGATGAAGCAAAGGTTCCTGAAGTCATGATTGATACCACATAACCGGCAGAAAATCCATCTTTTTTTTTACCACTGTAAATAATATTAGGATAGAACCAGTCTTTATTATTTGAGAATGTGACATATTGTACAACATTTCTGTCCAGTTTTAAGAAGTGCGTGTGGCCAACCATTAAATGTTTGGGAATATTGCCATACTTGCATGAATTGACAAGGACATTCATGATGCCACCAAACTACGTGGACCACGCTGGGTTTGATGTAGCTCAAAGCTACAAGAAATGATAACTGTTGTTAATAATGGTAAAAATGAAGACTACAGCTAGCTTTGATTTTGTTTTCCAAGCATTCCCAGTTATTTAAATATATATGTGAACAGTGTGCAGTGAACCTATAGTGGATCCCATATATTTGGTTCTTTCGTTATAACAGTAATTACCTAAACATGCTGCAAAAGAAATCTCAATTCTTAAGTAATATCACAATCCATTAAAAAATCCATAGTGGAGACAAGCAATGTAAAGATAAAAATATTAATGTTTGATTTTTAAAGAGATGGAATATATATAAAACTGGGGCACCCATTTTGCATAAAAATTACTATTTTTGTTTAGTGTCTTATTTTTTACTGTTAATCTGAAATTTCTAAAGGACAAATTAATCAATATGACCTTAGTGACATTTTTGGTGGCTTTATGCTAATGACTCACCAATTTATGGAACTTTTATTTCTTATGCAAATGAAACATAATTTCTTTCATTTTTGTCTGCCACATAATTAGACAATATAACAAGTTTTATTAATACTGTATTGTGCTAGTTATGTTAATGGTACAATTTACAGTAACAAAGTATAAAATTAAATTATTATGTAAACCTGTAACTAATAAGTTGCTATTACTGTATTCTGCTTACAAGTGTAAGTGAAACAGATTTATTTAGTTTTGATTGAATATAATTGGTTATTTCTTTGTATTGCTCATTTATTTTGGCAGTGGGAAAAATATTTCATGTTATAATTTGTCTTGAGCTAGATTGGGGTAACTTTTCATCTGTAAGATACTAACAGCAGCTGTGAATTGTTCCTTTATTAAAATAAACTTTTATAGAAAACATTTATTAACTACCTCTTTCAGTTGCTAAAAATCTCAGTCAAGAACTTCTTTATGGCTTGTTTCTTATTTGCTTTAGCAGTTTATTGTGCTGCTCCATGGAGTCGTGTGTGGCTAAGTAATCAGATACGTTATTCAGATGGTGAAACGGTTATGGATGTAACCGGTATTTGACATGCATAGCTATTCATAAGATACAAATTATGAACATTTGAAATTTTTTAAAACTGAAGTAACAACTTTATACAGAACATTAATGAGAGTACAAATTTCTACAGGCTAAAAGTAATAACTGTTTCTCGTTTGAAATGTTAGAAAGATTCCACACTTAGTTCAGACTGCAATGCATTTCAACAAGAACATCATTGTTTAAGACTCCAAATGAAGGTTAATCAACGTTTAATTGGATTACCCCAGATTTTTCAACACATCAAAGTTAAACAACAAATGTGTATATAATTTCTTAATATAGTTTGAAATCTTGGTTATCTATATAAATGTTGATTAACGTGCATTATGAGAACTAATAAGGTACTGTCTGACATCTTTGTTCTTAAACATCGAATATTCATTCAGTAACATTCGAAATTAAGATAGTTAAAAAGTTGTATTGAAATTATTGTCTCCATGCCATTAGAAGATACAAAAATTAATTTCTTAATTCTTAGCATATTAAGATACCCGAGTATGGTTTACATATTGTAAAGTCTACTTTTGTTACCATGTGAACAGGTGAAGATTCTGTATGTTTACATGATGGAACAATTCTTGTATATAATTATTGGAAAAAAGCTTTGAATAACATTATAAATATTAAAAATTTAACACCTGAAAGGTTGTACAGATAACATTCTGTAATAAAATTTCAATGAAAGTGCACTTTTTGTAAGTTATGTGAAATTTTGTTTTTTTATGACTGCAGGCAGGCCTAGTTGCCGTTCCAAGTTTCTTTCATGACGGACAATACAGTGAAGTGGTACAACTTTCTTAAAGTAATAAAAACACAAACGTGTGATTTTTACATAGGAAATTTTGGGAAAATATCACAGTACAAGCGCCAGTCTGAGAAATCGTAGGTATAACATTCTCTGGAGTAGGAATGACATAGAAACCTTCAATGTCTAAATGTCCATAAAATGGTAAATGTTATTTACAACTACATGCTACCTAATGTATAATTCTGGATATTAAATAAAATGTCCAGCACTTTAGGTGTGTGTTATACGTCAGCTGATGTGTTAACGTCATTGATGTAGTTTTCCCTATCTATGGTGAATAGTCTATTCTTTAAGAGAAATTTAAAATGTAGGTTTGCTGTAATGCTTGTGATTGATGGGTTTTTCTGCCAACAATAATTAAAGAACGTTGTTATTTTTAGGAATTTTGTGAGTGATAGATAAAGCAATAGCAATCTTACTTGGGTTAATACAAAAGAAAGTTGGCACTTTGTTGGGTGAAGCAGACGTGTTTTTAAAAAAGAAAAGATAAATCTATATGTAAATGCAAATTAAAACAAAATGGTTCAAATAAATTCTGAGCCTTAAAAAAGTAAATTCCTGCAAGTACCAGTAGAATTTTTCCTTTGCATATAGTTGGATAGTAACAGGTTTTGATAACTAGTAATGTAACTTCTCATGACTGTCAGTTAGTGCAATATTGAATACTTTGTAAGAACTTCTAGCATACTAACAATTTTAAGAACTTGCAAAGTTTTTCTTTCTCTGAATGCTACACCAATACAGGAAATTTTTACAAACAAAAACCTTTATGTAACAAGTATTTTCTAAACAAAGTTTCAATAAATTTTTAGTATGCTTGGATCCTGCTTATTAACAAACAGGTTTTATGTGTATTGTTATAAAGGATAAAATAAAGTACTGTTAATGAACAAGCTATTTTAAAAGATTGCTAAAAGCAAGAAAATAGCTTTTTTTTTTTTTAATTTTGTACAAAGCTACACGAGGGCTATCTGTGCTAGCCGTCCCTAATTTAGCAGTGTAAGACTAGAGGGAAGGCAGCTAGACATCATCACTCACTGCCAACTCTTTTGCACAATGAATATTGGGATTGACCATCACATTATAATGCCCCCATGGCTGAAATTGCAAACATGTTTGGTGTGATGGGGATTTGAACCTGTGACCCTCAGATTACGAGTGAGCGCCTTACCCCACCTGGACATGCCTGGCCTAAGAAAATAGCGACTCGAACCTTTGATTATTAAAACTGGGAATTCCTTCTTTAAGAGGCCCAGCATGGCCAAGTGTGTTAAGGCGTTCGACTCATAATCCGAGGGTCGTGGGTTCAAATCTCGGTCACACTAAACATGCTTGCCCTTTCAGTTGTGGGGGCATTATAATGTGATGGTCAATCCCACTATTTGTTGGTAAAATAGTAGCTCAAGAGTTGGCGGTGGGTGGTGATGACTAGCTGCCTTCCCTCTAGTTTTACACTGCTAGTACAGATAGCCCTTGAGTAGCTTTGCTCGAAATTCCAAAAAAAACAAACAAATCTTAAGTTTGGTTAATGCAAGTGTTTAAAATAAAATTAATATTATTTGTAGTTCTTTAAACTGTAAATAAAGTAAAATAAAAATATATTAGTTTAAAGCAAAATCAACAGTAAGTGTTCTTATCTTTGTTTCAACCTCATCTGCTAATTCTTAGGTTGTGGAGGAAGTTCGTAACTGCAAACAAATTTTTTTGTTTTACTTTTCTGTTTATTATTGTGATCCTAACAACCAGCTTCAGGATAATTATTATTTTTTAAAATCTGATCAGCTACAGCTAATTTGGCTCTGGGAATCTTCCTTTATGTGGCCATATGTCATACTTGATTATGGTTTCTTGTTAATCAGATTGGTTATACATGGTTCTAGTGTACCTATTTTTATTTTTAGTAAGCAGGCTTACCCTACATTTTTGCCCTCTAATTTTAATGTAGAATCTTTCCCTAAATTTCTCAAATTCCAAGCCCTGGTCGTTCTTTGCATAACAGGCGATCAAGATAGCATGATGCTGATTTTATTCTGACTGCTTTTGTAAATCTTTGAAGATACAACCTATACTGCCCATGAAGAAAACATCTGTAATGCTATATGTTGTACAAGTAGATAACAGTCAGTGTCCTCTAATGATAGGCCAGGTATCTCAAGAGTTTACTGTCATTCCTACATTTGGATAAAAATAACCAGTAACATTGATGTGCTAGTCATTATGGGTAAATTTGATGTTTCTCATCAAGTAAGAACATTATATTTAAAAGTACCAGAATGTCAGTGAATTGGTTTGCAGGAATAAATCTCAAAGGAACAAGTACACACTGTTTTTGTCTTTGAGATAAATAAAAATTGTGTTCATGTGGTATTAAAATGTCTTTCTGTTAAATGTATTTATTTACACAAACTTGGTTTCACCAAAATTCAGTATGACTTTGTCATCCATTCTGTTTGTCCTCCAGTTATGTTGATGAATGATTCCAACCAGTATGACTTACTGTAACAGCCAACACTCTCTTAATCTGATTACACTTCTACAGAGAAATACAGTCCTGTTTGTACATGAACCTAGTGTCATTCTACTTTTACTGTCAAATACAGTCCTGTTTGTACATGAACCTAGTCTCATTCTACTTTTACTGTCAAATACAGTCCTACTGTTTGTACATGAACCTAGTCTCATTCTACTTTTACTGTGAAATACAGTCCAACTGTTTGTACATGAACCTAGTATCATTCTACTTTTACTGTCAAATACAGTCCTGTTTGTACATGAACTTAGTATCATTCTACTTTTACTGTCAAATACAGTCCTACTGTTTGTACATGAACCTAGTTTCGTTCTACTTTTACTGTCAAATACAGTCCTACTGTTTGTACATGAACCTAGTTTCGTTACATGAACCTAGTCTCATTCTACTTTTACTGTCAAATACAGTCCTACTGTTCATACATGAACCTAGTCTCATTCTACTTTTACTGTCAAATACAGTCCTACTGTTTGTACATGAACCTAGTCTCATTCTACTTTTACTGTCAAATACAGTCCTACTGTCAAATACAGTCCTACTGTTTGTACATGAACCTAGTCTCATTCTACTTTTACTGTCAAATACAGTCCTACTGTTTGTACATGAACCTAGTCTCATTCTACTTTTACTGTCAAATACAGTCCTACTGTTTGTACATGAACCTAGTCTCATTCTACTTTTACTGTCAAATACAGTCCTACTGTTTGTACATGAACCTAGTCTCATTCTACTTTTACTGTCAAATACAGTCCTACTGTTTGTACATGAACCTAGTCTCATTCTACTTTTACTGTCAAATACAGTCCTACTGTTTGTACATGAACCTAGTCTCATTCTACTTTTACTGTCAAATACAGTCCTACTGTTCATACATGAACCTAGTCTCATTCTACTTTTACTGTCAAATACAGTCCTACTGTTTGTACATGAACCTAGTCTCATTCTACTTTTACTGTCAAATACAGTCCTACTGTTTGTACATGAACCTAGTTTCGTTCTACTTTTACTGTCAAATATAGTCCTACTGTTTGTACATGAACCTAGTATCATTCTACTTTTACTGTCAAATACAGTCCTACTGTTTGTACATGAACCTAGTCTCATTCTACTTTTACTGTCAAATACAGTCCTACTGTTTGTACATGTTTGTACATGAACCTAGTCTCATTGTACTTCTACAGTCAAATACAGCCCTACTGTTTGTACATGGACCTAGTCTCATTCTACTTTTACTGTCAAATACAGTCCTACTGTTTGTACATGAACCTAGTCTCATTGTACTTCTACAGTCAAATACAGCCCTACTGTTTGTACATGGACCTAGTCTCATTCTATTTTTACTGTCAAATAGTCCTGCTGTTCATATTTTAACTTGTCTCATTGTACTTCTACAGTCAAATACAGCCCTACTGTTCATACAACAACTTGTCTTATTCTACTCTTACCATCAAATACAGTCCTACTTTTTATATTTTAACCCAGGCTCACTCTATTTTAACAGTCATATTGGCAAAAGTCACACTTAGACTCAAGTTTCAGTTTTTAATAATAATTCATGATGAACTCTTCCAAGAAATTAGTGGATGTGGTGTTAAGTACATAATGAATAAAAGTGATGCACATTAAGTAATTTATTGATTGCATAAGATAACAAAGAATATGAAAACTTTACAGGTGTGCATTTATACTTTATATATATATATAAATATACACAAGTATACAAAATTACTTCTATCAATTCACTAACACATGGACAGTAAAAGACCTGTCACTCTTTCGGAAACTTCATTAGTATTATAACAATAGTGAGAAAAAGAAAGACAAAAATTGAGATAAAAAAATAAGACAGCTTATTATAATACAATAACTAGCTTTAGACCGTGTTACATGTTTAATATTACTAGGTTACATTTACATTTTGAAGACATTTTAAATTTCATATACTTTGCAGCTGTGATTATAACATTAGAAATCACGCTTTTATCTTGCCTTATCACGTACGATCATTTCGATAAATTTTAAGATTTCTTCATTAACTTTACAACTACAAGTCTGTCAGAATTTTTTACTGCTACTCATCGAGAAAGTAAATGCAGGGTTGTTATGAAAAGGTTTGGCTTTTTTTATTTTTCGTTCCATGTTGTTATAGTTTCAAAGTCAACCATTTTTATTGTCAGCAGAAGTTTTCCAGAGTTCCTTTCTATCATTATTTTTACATGCGCTTTTCTAGGAACACAAATTTCTTCAATATGGTAAACCTGAAGAATGGGATAGTGTGGTTCCCAACTGAAATCAAACGTGTTTTAAAGCAAAGACAGATTGGCTTATCTATGTCTACCTCATGAAATTCAACCTTCTATATTTGGTTGTAAATCCATAAACTTACCACTGTCTTGTCAGGGAAAAATGAAAGCAGGACGATATTTTAGAAGTTTTATATTCATCTCTCACTTTAGTGATTAGATTGTAACTTCTTTTTAAATAATCATACTGAGCTGATGGATTAAAACCAAATTTTTTGTTTGACTAAACCTATTAAGCAATCGTGTGACAAGTACAACTGACTAAATGAAATGGATTAATCGCTGGTCTACACTGGGATTCCATATAATTTGTAAGGTCCACATTACTATAAATGTGTGATAATACCATGTCTTTTGTTGTTCACATATGTTAAGTTTATAATACCTGCACAGTTTTTATAACTGCATTGGGTTTATGTTCCGTATATTTCAGTTAGTTAGATATACTAAATTGAAAACTTGATGAAATTTGAGGATATGACAACATTTCACTAGGATTTCAAGTTGGTGGTTGATCAACAAACACTAAACGTGTCAGCGTGGAGATACACAGAATATACATCACAGGTTTGATACAAAAGAAATCACAGCATTAAGTCTGACACTTGACCTAAGAGTTTAAAACACTTTCCTTAAGCAAAATCTAGAATTACTGAGAAATAAAGGTGACTGCTAGTATTATATAGGCCTTGTTTACTATAGTTGTGTCTATTAGAAGTACAATATTTTGTTCAACATCCACAATAAAGGCTGATTAGACTAATAATACACAGGATTTCATCACGATTATTTTTATTCCCTTGTGTATTGCAATAAAAAAAAAATTCCGATATGGAATAAACGTATTGAAATTTGTTGTAGTTATTAGAAAAAACAGGTAAAAAGAACTTTTTTCAAAATCCTGAGAGGAATCAGTTTAGTTTGCCCAGTTCTATCTTCTTTTGGATTGCTCTGGATGAATGGTACACAACGGAATCTATCAGACTGGCCACTGAAGGATGAAAAAATTAGAAGACATAGCAATAAGGATGAGGAATGTTGTTGAATGTCACTTCTGGAAGTTTCTATACTTAATGTTATTTCAATTGTCTAAAGTTAAGGAAGACACAGAAAGGGGATTTTGGATGTACAATACCAAATACGTAAAACATATCAAGTGCTTCCTATCTTTCTCTGACTTACATCTAGGTTGAATTTTAGCAGTTTGGAGGTTTTATTTAAAAATCATGACCTGTGTCAAATATAACTTTTATCACACTGTGTGTACAGTACAACTTTTATCACACTGTATGTATAGTACAAGTTTTATATACCATATGTACAGTACACCTTTCATCACACTGTATATATAGTACACCTTTTCAAGCTTCCCTTGAGCTACACTTTTTATATTAGCCAATAACAGGATTACACATATACACTGTCATGGTTCACTTTTATTGGTGAAATTACCTAAACCCACAGTAGACAAAATGACAGGACTGGACTTCAATAATCAATAACTGTTAATTAATGCTTATGGTTTGCACTGTCAAACACACACCATGATTGATCGTTAATGTTAGTGTTAAGGTACCAGCAGTATCACATGATATGGTTGTGCAAAGAAAACCAGGAAATTCTTATTAAGTTTCTCCTGTTAAAAATGAAGTTTTTACAAGATAAACCGAAACAGAAAACAACTCAGAACCATACCTTATTAACTCTACAGATACAATCATGTTTCATTAAGCAGCAGACATTACCAAACTAAGAATATTTCTTCATTGCTTTACGTTCCTATGCTTAACAATACAGCATTTGTAAGATAAGGAACACTTACAAACCAGAACCAGACTTAATTCTTGGGGGTAGGGAGTCTGTTTCATCTTACAGCATGAACTAGATATAGTTTCTTAGTTTCCTATTGTTAATAATACACTTTTTACAAAACTAGAAAAGCTTGGAACAAAACCAGAACCAGATCTAATTACCACAGCAAGATTTCCACCAGCTTTTCTTTACAAAACCACGTTACCTAGCATTTAAAATCTTCTAATTACTAATTTGAGGTTCCTACAAGTAGCAAAAAATTTTTTGTATGAGACCAGAGAAACTTGAAACATAATCAAAATCAGACCCAAAATAAATGAAACTAGTTTTGAATGTAATCCAGTGTAATAAATATAAAATAACGTTCCTCATGGACTGAAGAGTTCATTGGGACTGTTATTCTTTCATCTGAGACGTTTATGGTTTCAGACTGAGTCTTTCATCAGCTTATCATTCTTTAAAACACAAGACGGTAACTTCATTCACAAGAATAACAATAAAGAATATTAAGAACAAAAGATATACAAACAAAACAGGTTCCACATCCATATAAAACAAAACAGGTTCCCCATACATATAAAACAAAACGGGTTCCACATACATATACAAACAAAATGGGTTCCACATACATATAAAACAAAACAGGTTCCCCATACATATAAAACAAAACAGGTTCCACATACATATAAAACAAAACATGTTCCCCATACATATAAAACAAAACAGGTTCCCCATACATATATAACAAAACAGGTTCCCCATACATATAAAACAAAACAGGTTCCACATACATAAAACAGGTTCCACATACATATAAAACAAAACAGGTTCCCCATACATATAAAACAAAACAGGTTCCACATACATATACAAACAAAACAGGTTCCACATACATATACAAACAAAACAGTTTCCCCATACATATAAAACAAAACAGGTTCCCCATACATATAAAACAAAACATGTTCCCCATACATATAAAACAAAACAGGATCCACATACATATAGAACAAAACAGGTTCCCCATACATATAAAACAAAACAGGTTCCACATACATATAAAACAAATACAAAACAGGTTCCCATACATATAAAACAAAACAGGTTCCACATACATATAAAACAAAACAGGTTCCACATACATATAAAACAAAACGGGTTCCCCATACATATAAAACAAAACGGGTTCCCCATACATATAAAACAAAACGGGTTCCCCATACATATAAAACAAAACGGGTTCCCCATACATATAAAACAAAACGGGTTCCACATACATATACAAACAAAACGGGTTCCACATACATATACAAACAAAACAGGTTCCACATACATATAAAACAAAACAGGTTCCCCATACATATAAAACAAAACAGGTTCCCCATACATATAAAACAAAACAGGTTCCACATACATATAAAACAAAACAGGTTCCCCATACATATATAACAAAACAGGTTCCCCATACATATAAAACAAAACAGGTTCCACATACATATAAAACAAAACAGGTTCCACATACATATAAAATAAAATAGGTTCCACATACATATAAAACAAAACAGGTTCCACATACATAAAACAAAACAGGTTCCACATACATATAAAACAAAACAGGTTCCACATACATAAAACAAAACAGGTTCCACATACATATAAAACAAAACAGGTTCCACATACATATAAAACAAAACAGGTTCTACATACATAAAACAAAACAGGTTCCACATACATATAAAACAAAACAGGTTCCACATACATAAAACAAAACAGGTTCCACATACATATAGAGTAATAGAATTTGAACCTGTCATTTTCAGAGTAAAATACATCAATAGATGAACATGAATGTAAAATCATAATGAAACGTTTTTTGTTTGTTAAGTTCTGTGTGTTTATTTCTTATCAATAGTTTTCACACACAGTTTTCGTATGAGTTAAATTATACAACTATTTTTATGGTAAATCTTCAATTGCACTTTCACATAAATTATGACAAAATAAAAAATACTTACCTGTGAAGACACCACCAATAATTGCACAAACACTGGTCAAAAAATGAAAGAATGACCTACAATGTGAACACAACACCTGATTAGACGAGACACACTAGGTTTAATTAATTTACACAATATGAACTACAGACATTTTCAACAAGTGCATTCATTCAAAACTTTTACTTTTTAATTAAATATTTTCCTACTCATTAGAACTAAAAAACAAGCACACTATGTTGTAAGTGTGCATCTGAAAACAGTATAAAGGTTACAAGATAAAATATTAAATGCCGAGAGTGTGAGATAATTTAAACGTGATATGCATCAGACACAAGAAGATAATAAAAACAAAGTTCTGAAGGTTTATAAAAACTGGTTGTCAGTTTATCAAATATATCAAAACAAGGTCCAAAACCTGACTAAACCAGAACACAGTGCTACTGTGTGAAATGTATGACAACTGACTAAAACCTAAATGATACTATTGAGCTGAAAGATTGCTAAGACAAAACCAAAACTTGTGAGAATGTTAGCTGACATGTGGTAAGTATAATCATAAATTTCAGGCCTGTCTTTATAATGATGTAATAATAAAACAACTATTTCTCTTGTTTTTTCACTGACAAGGAAAGTTTTATTTTTATTACAAATATATAAAAACAACTAAATTTATAAAATAAAATAGGGTATTGTTAATAATTTGAACTTGAGAAATTTTGAGATCAGTATTGCTTTATTAACTAATTAAATAACCATCTTCTGCAGAAGATGCTTACTGCAAAATTGCAGCACTGTTATGCATTCTCATGGCCATCAGATAACATGACCAATGATGGAAGAAGTGTTCTAAGGACAGCATGAATTCTAAACAGTTGTTCTTACAAAAAACAATTCACCCTCAGTATACACGTTCCTAAACCTCTGTTTCATTTTATTATTCATTACTGAATATCTTATTACAAATAAATTTTATATTTTATTAAGGTGCAATGTTTGTTTCACCTTTCACTCATTCTTCCTCATTTCTCTCTCTCTCTTTCCAGGGTCTCTAAACCAATTAAAACATCTTATTTTTTGATGGACCAATAAGATTTATTATGAAATTTACAGTCACTTGGGCAACATTTCTATTATTAATCAACATGTTAAAGGACTTGTATTTCATGTATGAATTCATTATAACCACCTCAGTGTAACAAAATACTTATGCTCTCAAAGATAAAAAAATATTTGCTAAAAGTACGTTTTACAATTTATTAAACAGTCTTTGGTAGTAACTAATAATGCTGTAAGTTCTTGCTTTGTATTAGATATTACTGTTTGTTCATTGCATTCAACTTCTCATAAGCATCTGGTGACATATATTTCAATACCTTACTCTAACTATAACTAGGAGCACATTGATATTCAAACAAGTTTATTCCACTACTGTTCTTTAAAAAGCAAAAAAAATATTTATTTTTGAAACATAAACATGTGAACATACTTTTGTTTCTCCGAATATTTCACCATCATTGGAGCAAGCTCATAGGTGACAAACATTCCAGGTAACCCTTGTTCTCCTGTGAATGAGCCTACTGGTTTCTGATGTCTAGTCACTGCAAACTGGTTAGTGTGAAGAGTCTGCAAGTAGTTAGTGAATGTTACTATAAAGATTTGCTATATTTGTAAAACATAATGAATATTATAGTAGTATCTACATCAAGAGATACTTGGATATATATTAACTCACTATAATTACCTAACCATAATACACTGGTGGTTAGGACAACTATTAAGTAAATCTTTATAAGAATTGAGGATGGGAAAGATTTTCTGGTTAGTGCTTTTCAATCATTCAACCTTGTTTAGGTTTTATCATTCATATTAAAATGGCTAATTTAGAGCAGCAAAACTACAAGGTGAAAGAATAGGCAGATATATAAATAATGATTAAGCCAAACAAACTAGATTAGTAGTTTCTAGCTCAAGTTTTCAACAGAATCATAAGTATACTTGATTCAGCTGTATTGAGTGCATTGTGGTGATGACAAAAAACTGTCATTCTAAATTCCGTGGTGTTTCTAAAAAGGAAGCTATTAACAATGTTTTAGACAGGAAAAACTACCATCCCATATCTTAAAGAATCTAGTTGATTCTGTAAAGTATAGCTCTGTTACAAATAAAAGGGTTGTGATTTTAAAGCTAATATGGGTTACTATCCAGTGTCACTTTCCTACCTGGTGTGGTTTGTTGGTGCATATTGACAACATGTTATGATATCTAATCACAAACACATTACAATTCTTATCTAAGTGTAAGTTTCATTCCTTAAGGTTGTTCACTTAGCCCTATCTTGGCTGCCCCTATTATCACATCTGTGTTTCTGGTTAGGTAGTGACTATCAAAACATCCTGACGTATAGCATGTCACACATTAAAACATCTACATGATCCTGAAGTATAGCATGTCACACATTAAAACATCTACATGATCCTGAAGTATAGCATGTCACACATTAAAACATCTACATGATCCTGAAGTATAGCATGTTACACATCAAAACATCTACATGATCCTGAAGTATAGCATGTCACACATTAAAACATCTACATGATCCTGAAGTATAGCATGTCACACATTAAAACATCTACATGATCCTGAAGTATAGCATGTCACACATTAAAACATCTACATGATCCTGAAGTATAGCATGTCACACATTAAAACATCTACATGATCCTGAAGTATAGCATGTTACACATTAAAACATCTACATGATCCTGAAGTATAGTATGTCACACATTAAAACATCTTCATGATCCTGAAGTATAGCATGTCACACATCAAAACATCTCCATGATCCTGATGTAAAACATGTGAAACATCTCCATGGTCCTGAAGTTTAGCATGTCACACATCAAAACATCTACATGATCATGAAGTATAGCATGTTACACATTAAAACATCTACATGATCCTGAAGTATAGCATGTTACACATTAAAACATCTCCATGATCCTGAAGTATAGCATGTCACACATTAAAACATCTTCATGATCCTGAAGTATAGCATGTCACACATTAAAACATCTACATGATCCTGAAGTTTAGCATGTTACACATTGAAACATCTCCATAATCATGAAGTATAGAATGTGAAACATCTCCATGACTCTGTCGTATAGTGTATTACATGTTAAAACACCTAATTTATCCAGCCTTCCAGCATGTCACAATGAAAACAACTACATGACTTTTGACTTACGATGTGTTACACATTAGAACATCTCCATGATTCTGATTTATAGTGTAGCACACATTAGAACACATACATGATCTTAACTTATAATACATCACATATTAAAATAAAATCCATGATTCTGTCACACATTCATTATCTAAGACCTTTCAACCACCATGACTTCTTGTTATGAAATGTGTCACATGGAAAATAACATCTCTGTGACTTTCCTTTCAAATGTTTTACTTATGAAACCAAACCTCTCTAAGATCCATCTTAAACTTGCCAGATATCAAATAAACAATGTGACCTTGAACTATAACCTGCCTTGCACAACTTTACTCTGTAACTTTTACCTTTTGAACTTCTCTACAAGTTTCATGACCTTTAAAAATTCACTTCTACATAAACCAAAACCTAATGATTTTCCAACATTGTTTTCAGAAGCAAGAGTGCTGTGAGTATTATTTCTATAAAAATTATAATACAGATTTTTGTCTTTACAAAGACTGTAACAATTCACCTACAATATATTATGATAATTTCTTTTTGAGATCCAGAAATGTTTAATATGTTGTTTAATTGTTATTGTTAAGAGATTTAAATATGTTTTCAGTCATCTCATGTCAAGTGCCATGTTACAATATCATAACAACTTAACAAGTGGAGTGCTTCACTTGAAGATAAACTTCAGTCAGAATAATGACAAGTTTTAATCACAACCATCCATGAAGAATTCTTAAGTTTTTGTTACTTAAGTTTGTGTTGTCGATGGCAAAAATTATCTGCTTATTAAATTATTATGTTAGTTCTTCTGAGCAGTTTGTTTTTTGAAATGTTCTAATGATGACGTGGTTCAACTTTGAAAGCAAACCAGTTATGATGATATAAATTTTGATGAAATTAGCTTCACAGAATTGAAGCTTTACTTTCTTGCTGATGTATTGTGATGTGTCTCGTTCCCAGGAAGAACAATTCATTTTAACAAATGTTACACCCTTGTCGAGTGGACAAGAATCAAAAGAATTTAGGGTGGAACCATCTTAACAACAAATGAAAGGAGGCAGTTTCTGAGAAACTTGAAAACCTCTTCATGTTTCTTTTTAGATGCCACAAATGCAGTGAATGTAAAACGACTACTATATGTCAAAATCTTATTGAAACCTCTGACTAGGTCAAAATAAACTTTACACACAAGCACAGGATCAGTCTTTAAAAATTTCAGATGTTTTTCCTACAATCTTCCAAACCGAGCTTAAGAATTGCATGAACTTCACATTTCAGAAAGTGAACCCATGGTTAGTGCACTTTCATTTCACATAAAACAAGTCTTTCAAACTGCTGTATTATCTGTTGTTATTTACACAAACAATTACACAATGTAACAAAATTTTTACTTTTTCTTGTTCCTGGGCAGAAAGTGTTATTTCCCGGTTGCTTATGCCTAAAGTAAATGGAAAAAGACCTATTTTTCTCTTCAAACTTTGCTTTTGTGACCTGGGAGTGTATAACAAAAACATGATGGGAGACGATATTTGGGGGCTGATACGTGAAAGTGATTTATATTGCAGTCGCAAATCTCGAAAAACTACTCACTTCTAAACATTTTTGTATAACTTTGGTATAAATACATGTAAATCTTGATTCATATGTTGTTTTATTCAGACATTATGTAAATGAAAATGTGCAAATGTGTCAGTTTTTACATAGAAAATAGGTTAATTTCTAAATTTCATTATCCAGATCACAAAAGCAAAGTTTGAAGAGAATAATGGCCACTTTCTGTACTTTTACAACATAAGCAATTAAGAAATAACACATACTATCCAGGTACAAAACTTTTGTTAAATGGTGTAATAATTCAACAGAGAAATCCATATCTCGATTATGATAAATACTATGTGAATAATAAGACATCCAACCCAGATTATCATAAAGGATAATTCTTTTTATTCCTCTTCAAAGGCACATTATCTTATGGATTGTTTCAAGGACGGGAACATGCACACTGTTTGTCTTACATTACAGTGTTTCAAGGATGGGAACATGCACACAATTTGTCTTACATTACAGTGTCTCAAGGATGGGAACATGAGTACTGTTTGTCTTACATTACAGTGTTTCAAGAACAGGAGCATGAACACTGTTTGTCTTACATTACAATGTCTCAAGGATGGGAACATGAGTACTGTTTGTCTTACATTACAGTGTTTCAAGAACGGGAACATGAACACTGTTTGTCTTACATTACAGTGTTTCAAGAACGGGAACATGAACACTGTTTGTCTTACATTACAGTGTTTCAAGAACGGGAACATGAACACTGTTTGTCTTACATTACAATGTCTCAAGGATGGGAACATGAGTACTGTTTTTCCTACATTACAGTGTTTCAAGAACGGAAACATGAGCACTGTTTGTTTTACATTACAGTGTTTCAAGGATAGGAACATGAACACTGTTTGTCTTACATTACAGTGTCTCAAGGATGGGAACATGAGCACTGTTTGTCTTATATTACAGTGTTTCAAGAACGGGAACATGAACACTGTTTGTCTTACATTACAGTGTTTCAAGGATAGGAACATGAACACTGTTTGTCTTACATTACAGTGTTTCAAGAACGGGAACATGAACACTGTTTGTCTTACATTACAGTGTTTCAAGGATAGGAACATGAACACTGTTTGTCTTACATTACAGTGTTTCAAGAACGGGAACATGAACACTGTTTGTCTTACATTACAGTGTTTCAAGGATAGGAACATGAACACTGTTTGTCCTACATTACAGTGTTTCAAGAACGGAAACATGAGCACTGTTTGTCTTACATTACAGTGTTTCAAGGATAGGAACATGAACACTGTTTGTCTTACATTACAGTGTCTCAAGGATGGGAACATGAGCACTGTTTGTCTTATATTACAGTGTTTCAAGAACGGGAACATGAACACTGTTTGTCTTACATTACAGTGTTTCAAGGATAGGAACATGAACACTGTTTGTCTTACATTACAGTGTTTCAAAAACGAGAACATGAACACTGTTTGTCTTACATTACAGTGTTTCAAGAACGGGAACATGAACACTGTTTGTCTTACATTACAGTGTTTCAAGGATAGGAACATGAACACTGTTTGTCTCACATTGCAGTGTTTCAAGAACGGGAACATGAACAATGTTTGTCTTACATTACAGTGTTTCAAGGATGGGAACATGCACACTGTTTGTCTTACATTACAGTGTTTCAAGAACGGGAACATGAGCACTGTTTGTCTTACATTACAGTGTTTCAAGAACGGGAACATGAACACTGTTTGTCTTACATTACAGTGTTTCAAGGATGGGAACATGAACACTGTTTGTCTTACATTACAGTGTTTCAAGAATGGGAACATGAGCACTGTTTGTCTTACATTACAGTGTTTCAAGGATGGGAACATGTTTGTCTTACATTACAGTGTTTCAAGGATGGGAACATGAACACTGTTTGTCTTACATTACAGTGTTTCAAGGATGGGAACATGAGCACTGTTTGTCTTACATTACAGTGTTTCAAGGATGGGAACATGAACACTGTTTGTCTTACATTACAGTGTTTCAAAACGGGAACATGAACACTGTTTGTCTTACATTACAGTGTTTCAAGAACGGGAACATGCGTACTGTTTGTCTTACATTACAGTGTCTCAAGGATGGGAACATGAGTACTGTTTGTCTTACATTACAGTGTTTCAAGAACGGGAACATGAACACTGTTTGTCTTACATTACAGTGTTTCAAGAACGGGAACATGAACACTGTTTGTCTTACCTTACAGTGTTTCAAGGATAGGAACATGAACACTGTTTGTCTTACATTACAGTGTTTCAAGAACAGGAACATGAACACTGTTTGTCTTACATTACAGTGTTTCAAGAACGGGAACATGAACACTGTTTGTCTTACATTACAGTGTTTCAAGGATAGGAACATGAACACTGTTTGTCTTACATTACAGTGTTTCAAGAACGGGAACATGAACACTGTTTGTCTTACATTACAGTGTTTCAAGGATAGGAACATGAACACTGTTTGTCTTACATTACAGTGTCTCAAGGATGGGAACATGAGCACTGTTTGTCTTACATTACAGTGTTTCAAGAACGGGAACATGAACACTGTTTGTCTTACATTACAGTGTTTCAAGAACAGGAACATGAACACTGTTTGTCTTACATTACAGTGTTTCAAGGATGGGAACATGAACACTGTTTGTCTTACATTACAGTGTTTCAAGAACGGGAACATGAACACTGTTTGTCTTACATTACAGTGTTTCAAGAACGGGAACATGAACACTGTTTGTCTTACATTACAGTGTTTCAAGAACGGGAGCATGAACACTGTTTGTCTTACATTACAGTGTTTCAAGAACGGGAACATGAACACTGTTTGTCTTACATTACAGTGTTTCAAGAACGGGAGCATGAACACTGTTTGTCTTACATTACAATGTCTCAAGGATGGGAACATGAGCACTGTTTGTCTTACATTACAGTGTTTCAAGGATGGGAACATGAACACTGTTTGTCTTACATTACAGTGTTTCAAGAACGGGAACATGAACACTGTTTGTCTTACATTACAGTGTTTCAAGGATGGGAACATGCACACTGTTTGTCTTACATTACAGTGTTTCAAGAACGGGAACATGAGCACTGTTTGTCTTACATTACAGTGTTTCAAGAACGGGAACATGAACACTGTTTGTCTTACATTACAGTGTATCAAGGATGGGAACATGCGCACTGTTTGTCTTACATTACAGTGTCTCAAGGATGGGAACATGCGCACTGTTTGTTTTACATTTCAGTGTCTCAAGGATGGGAACATGAGTACTGTTTGTCTTACATTACAGTGTTTCAAAAACGGGAACATGAGTACTGTTTGTCTTACATTACAGTGTTTCAAGAACGGGAACATGCGTACTGTTTGTCTTACATTACAGTGTCTCAAGGATGGGAACAAGAGTACTGTTTGTCTTACATTACAGTGTTTCAAGAACGGGAACATGAACACTGTTTGTCTTACATTACAGTGTTTCAAGGATGGTAACATGAACACTGTTTGTCTTACATTACAGTGTCTCAAGGATGGGAACATGAGTACTGTTTGTCTTACATTACAGTGTTTCAAGAACGGGAACATGAACACTGTTTGTCTTACGTTACAGTGTTTCAAGAACGGAAACATGAGCACTGTTTGTCTTACGTTACAGTGTTTCAAGAACGGGAACATGAACACTGTTTGTCTTACATTACAGTGTATCAAGGATGGGAACATGAGTACTGTTTGTCTTACATTACAGTGTATCAAGGATGGGAACATGAGTACTGTTTGTCTTACATTTCAGTGTCTCAAGGATGGGAACATGAGTACTGTTTGTCTTACATTACAGTGTTTCAAAAACGGGAACAAGAGTACTGTTTGTCTTACATTACAGTGTTTCAAGAACGGGAACATGCGTACTGTTTGTCTTACATTACAGTGTCTCAAGGATGGGAACATGAGTACTGTTTGTCTTACATTACAGTGTTTCAAGAACGGGAACATGAACACTGTTTGTCTTACATTACAGTGTTTCAAGAACGGGAACATGAGCACTGTTTGTCTTACATTACAGTGTTTCAAGAACGGGAACATGAACACTGTTTGTCTTACATTACAGTGTTTCAAGAACGGGAACATGCGTACTGTTTGTCTTACATGACAGTATTTTAAGCGCAGAAAGACGCGTCTTGTTTCCACAGAGTGAGGGGGTGGGTACGGGGGTATAGCACTTCTTCAATTCAAATCACCACTTCTTTTCTAATAAAGTACCTCCCGAAATTTTGAGCCACCCATTGAGGTCTGTAATACACCACATCCCCGACTTATGTTCTACCACTTGGAGTATCGTTTATCTTACATTACAAAGTTTCACGAGTGGCACGTGCATGTTTGCTAGAAAACAACGTCTCGAGTGTTGCATCAAGAGTCTCTTATGCTAGACGTTAACTTCACCAAGAAAGAACTTTGAAGATAAATTTAAATTAAACCTAAAATATTACACAACTGAAAGGTCCCGTCTCAAGTAATGTATCAAAATATACAAAAATATTATGCCTTACGCTCAAATGAGCTGTGAAAAGTGTTCTAAGGAAGTGGATGTTTTTTGCTTTTTAAATCGCGATTACCACCACTAAAGAAGTGCCAGACCATGAAATATGTATCAGTTAGTCGATCATGAAGCTTCAGTATGTCAAAAACCCATGGAAATAAACATATTAAAAACACGTTTACATATTCTCATATGGACGTTTAGACCCCCCCACCCCAAACACGAACTCGAAGCTCAAGTTCGATGGCGAATATTTACACCACAGAAGACATACAAACAATGAACATGTGTCTCTCTCTTAAGAATTTCCGCACGAGGTATTTCTCTTTCTTGCTCAGTGCTTAAATCTGTAGGCTAAAAATCGAGTTTCGAGACCCGCGGTGGGCAGAACAAAGTTCATTGTGCATCTTTGTGCCTAACAACAATCGACTGACTATTCAACTCTATTTTTGTTGTCCATAAATTCTAAAGGACAGTTTCTTAGATTCAACAGTCCGAAATAAAATGGGTTATTTAATGTCTATATCCGTTGGCCACAACTTCTAGCTGTCTGTCTGTCCGATAGTGTATGAGAGACAGTCTCTGTCATCGTTTTATGAGGTCAATGGATTCATCTCTTTCATGCTGGTGTAAACGTTTGTTGTGGAGTGTAACCCCCTAGCTTTTGGTGCACTAGAGATATCTTATATGTTCATTAGAAATCTGCTATTCCGTCTTTAAAGCTATCTTGGCCCGGCATTGCCAAGCGCGTTAAGGCGTGCGACTCGTAATCCGAGGGTCGCGGGTTCGCATCCCCGTCGCGCCAAACATACTCGCCCTTTCAGCCGTGGGGGCGTTATAATGTAACGGTCAATCCCACTATTCGTTAATAAAAGAGTAGCCCAAGAGTTGGCGGTGGGTGGTGATAACTAGCTGCCTTCCCTCTAGTCTTACACCGCAAAATTAGGGACGGCTAGTGTAGATAGCCCTCGAGTAGCTTTGTGCGAAATTCAAAAACAAACAAACAAAAGCTATCTTATTCGGTCTTTAAAACTTTGTTTTCTCAGGTTCATCCGGGAAATCTAATTTTAGCCCAGAACCTACATCAAAGAATAAAAACAAGCAAGGAATGTGTTAGAATTTTATCTAATACTGAACTGACTTTCACTCTTATAACATACCCACTGCTGAAAGCACAAAGTGTCTTCAGCAGCATTGGGGCACAAGCCTTGGATTTTCTGATACACGGAACAGCACTTGAACCATCGTTAGGTCACAACTAACTCTTGGATTTTAAAAACCAATATTTTTACAATAAAATAGCCAGTTTTACATTCATGGACACACCTATCACACGTCTGTAACCTGGTAACCAATAAATGGTTTAGTTTGTTATGAATTTTGAATTTCGCACAAAGCTACACGAGGGCTATCTACACTAGCCGTCCCAAATTTAGTAGTGTAAGAGTAGAGGGAAGGCAACTAGTCATCACCACCTACCGCCAACTCTTAGGCTACCCTTTTTACCAACGAATGATGGGATTGATCGTCACATTATAACGCCCCACAGCTGAAAGGGGGAGCATGTTTGGTTTGACGGGGATTCGAACTCGCGACCCTCGGATTACGAGTCGAGTGTTTTATACACCTTTACAGAATACAATTTCCACCCTGACTTCGTTGACGAGTTTGAAAATGACCAAAAAACAACTAAGCTTTTGTAAGACCATGCTCACATTCTTCAAACTTTACCTAAGCTTCACCACGAATAAAAAATTGACAGTTAAATAACCATATGTTAATTATTGATAATATATGTTCAGAAAACGTTAACACAGCCGCGTGAAGCTTTTTATACGTAAAAATTATATATATATACATTGTTGTTCAGATATAATAACTAGAAATTAAAAGAATAATTTTAACTTATATTTTGTGTACAATTTGTTCTTAGTAGGTCATTTTCACACTTAACATTTATGTGTTGTTTTTACTGTTTTTCCTTCAGGTATTAATACACTGGTGTCGACAACTTTACATCAGTGCCACCTATTCAAGGATATAGAGCAAGTCTTCACGAGCGAGCAAACTGGAGCAACAGAACTTGCACTCGATACAGAAATGAAACCAGCCCTAAATATACTAGGCACGTGGTGCTGTCTTTCTATATCCTTGTCCTACTATCTTCATTGAAATAACAGAGATAAGAACAAACGCTGTCATATTTCTTTGGGTGATACACTTTCATTTTTTGTTTGTAATTAGTAACGTCTTTGCTAGCTCAAACCTATTTATATCGTTTCATTACAATTATGTAGTTCACTTGAAAATTCGATTTTTATCAACTCGCTAAACTTTCATTGGATAAGAAAATCGGTATCAACATATCAATTGCTTGTTTATTTTGAATTTCGCGCAAATATACACGAGGGCTATCTGCGCTAGCCGTCCCTAATTTACTAGCGTAAGACTACAGGGAAGGTAGCTAATCACCAACACCTACCGCCAACTGTTGGGCTACTCTTTTACTAACGAATAGTGGAATTGATCAAAATATTTAATGTCTCCATGGCTAAAAGGGTGAACATGTTTAGTGTGACGGGGATTCGAACCCGCGACTTTCAGATTACTAGTCCAACGATCTAACCACTCGGCCATGCCAGGGCTATAACATATCAAAAGCTCAAAGTAGGCTCAAACAAATGTAAAGAAAATTTCTTTAGAGCTCTCCTATTCTTTCCTTAGGGATCTTCTAAGCAGTTTGTTGAACTGTTTAACAACCTAATCTACACGAAACAACGTTGGTTTGACTCTCTCAAGTGGTATCTTCTTAAAACAACGAACTGATTACTTAATTTGTGGTCCAAAAAAGATAACGTACACGACCTCGCGTTATTTCAGTTTACACGACGTAAACAGATACAAAGTGTAGCCTAGTAGTTGGCGTTTCGTACTGAGGATCTAAAGTTTCGTGGTTCGGACCCCATAAACAACAATAAAATCACATCCGTTTGGGCTTTGGATGCGTTATAAGATAAACGATCAAATCTCACTGTTCGATTAGAGTGGCCCAAAAATTAGTTGACAGTAGTACCTAGTAGCAGTCTTCATTCTATTAGTATTACGCAAAACTCCTTCAAACAGCAACAGAAATAATGAAAAACAGAACATGTTGTCTTCGACTGACAGTATTTTCATACCTACTTGTATTAATATATTGAATAATATTGAACTTTTAATATTATTCTTTGTAGTTTATATTTTCTAGTGTAAGTAAAGCTTTTAAACCTCAAAGCTTCACTTAGTTTAAATAGGCACCTTTGACAACTTCATGACGCTAACATGTATGCATGACCACATTTGAAGTTTAACTTAAAAAACCTATTGCACAGGTGCACTTTATTAGATTCACTTCGTGTTGAATTTCCTAACTTTCCTCAAGGTATTGCGGCCGTTACATTTTGTCTATAAAGTCACTTGTACACCTGAAAATACCTTATAAATAGTAATAAAACACACACTTAACGAACACGATATTTAGAAACATACTTTATACAGAGGTAGTCATGATAAAATACACACTTAACGAACACGATATTTAGAAACATACTTTATATAGAGGTAGTCATGATAAAATACACACTTAACCAACACGATATTTAGAAATATACTTTATATAGAGGTAGTCATGATAAAATACACACTTAACCAACACGATATTTACAAATATACTTTATATAGAGGTAGTCATGATAAAATACACACTTAACCAACACGATATTTACAAATATACTTTATATAGAGGTAGTCATGATAAAATACACACTTAACGAACACGATATTTAGAAATATACTTTATATAGAGGTAGTCATGATAAAATACACACTTAACCAACACGATATTTAGAAACATACTTTATATAGAGGTAGTCATGATAAAATACACACTTAACCAACACGATATTTACAAATATACTTTATATAGAGGTAGTCATGATAAAATACACACTTAACCAACACGATATTTACAAATATACTTTATATAGAGGTAGTCATGATAAAATACACACTTAACCAACACGATATTTAGAAACATACTTTATATAGAGGTAGTCATGATAAAATACACACTTAACGAACACGATATTTAGAAACATACTTTATATAGAGGTAGTCCTGATAAAATACACACTTAACCAACACGATATTTAGAAATATACTTTATATAGAGGTAGTCATGATAAAATACACACTTAACCAACACGATATTTACAAATATACTTTATATAGAGGTAGTCATGATAAAATACACACTTAACCAACACGATATTTAGAAACGTACTTTATATAGAGGTAGTCATGATAAAATACACACTTAAGAACACGATATTTAGAAACATACTTTATATAGAGGTAGTCATGATAAAATACACACTTAACCAACACGATATATAGAAACATACTTTATATAGAGGTAGTCATGATAAAATACACACTTAACCAACACGATATTTAGAAACATACTTTATATAGAGGTAGTCATGATAAAATACACACTTAACCAACACGATATTTAGAAACATACTTTATATAGAAGTAGTCCTGATAAAATACACACTTAACCAACACGATATTTAGAAACATACTTTATATAGAGGTAGTCATGATAAAATACACACTTAACCAACACGATATTTAGAAACATACTTTATATAGAAGTAGTCCTGATAAAATACACACTTAACCAACACGATATTTAGAAACATACTTTATGTAGAGGTAGTCATGATAAAATGCACACTTAACGAACACGATATTTAGAAACATACTTTATGTAGAGGTAGTCATGATAAAATACACACTTAACCAACACGATATTTAGAAACATACTTTATGTAGAGGTAGTCATGATAAAATACACACTTAACCAACACGATATTTAGAAACATACTTTATATAGAGGTAGTCATGATAAAATACACACTTAACCAACACGATATTTAGAAACATACTTTATATAGAGGTAGTCATGATAAAATACACACTTAACCAACACGATATTTAGAAACATACTTTATATAGAGGTAGTCATGATAAAATACACACTTAACGAACACGATATTTAGAAATATACTTTATATAGAGGTAGTCATGATAAAATACACACTTAACCAACACGATATTTAGAAACATACTTTATATAGAGGTAGTCATGATAAAATACACACTTAACCAACACGATATTTAGAAACATACTTTATATAGAGGTAGTCCTGATAAAATACACACTTAACGAACACGATATTTAGAAACATACTTTATATAGAGGTAGTCCTGATAAAATACACACTTAACCAACACGATATTTAGAAACATACTTTATATAGAGGTAGTCCTGATAAAATACACACTTAACCAACACGATATTTAGAAACATACTTTATATAGAGGTAGTCATGATAAAATACACACTTAACCAACACGATATTTAGAAACATACTTTATATAGAGGTAGTCATGATAAAATACACACGTAACCAACACGATATTTAGAAATATACTTTATATAGAGGTAGTCATGATAAAATACACACGTAACCAACACGATATTTAGAAATATACTTTATATAGAGGTAGTCATGATAAAATACACACTTAACCAACACGATATTTAGAAACATACTTTTCATAGAGGTAGTCCTGATAAAATGCACACTTAACGAACACGATATTTAGAAACATACTTTATATAGAGGTAGTCATGATAAAATACACACTTAAGAACACGATATTTAGAAACATACTTTATATAGAGGTAGTCATGATAAAATACACACGTAACCAACACGATATTTAGAAACATACTTTATATAGAGGTAGTCATGATAAAATACACACTTAACCAACACGATATTTAGAAACATACTTTTCATAGAGGTAGTCCTGATAAAATGCACACTTAACGAACACGATATTTAGAAACATACTTTATATAGAGGTAGTCATGATAAAATACACACTTAACCAACACGATATTTAGAAATATACTTTATATAGAGGTAGTCATGATAAAATACACACTTAAGAACACGATATTTAGAAACATACTTTATATAGAGGTAGTCATGATAAAATACACACTTAAGAACACGATATTTAGAAACATACTTTATATAGAAGTAGTCATGATAAAATACACACTTAACCAATACGATATTTAAAAACATACTTTATATAGAGGTAGTCATTGCAACTTAATTACATTTTTGAGGAACTGAAAATCTACAATGAAAGTTCTGTTTTAGTAAACGGTTTCAATCACATCCACTGCCTGTGAAATCATTCATGTCCACACACACCATATTGATTCATAGAAAGTCAAGACATTCAGAAGTTGAAACTTTTAACCAACTGCTCCTGGCTTCTTTGTTAAGGAATACAACTTTATGTTTCCACCTCAGGAGGACCGGCATGGCTAGGTGGTGAAGGCACTCGACTCATAATCCGAGGGTCGCGGGTTCGAATCCCAGTCACACTAAACATGCTCGCCCTTTCAGCCGTGGGGGTATTCTAATGTGACAATCGATCCCACTATTCGTTGGTAAAAGAGTAGCCCAAGAGTTGGCGGTGGGTGGTGATGACTAGGTGCCTTCCCTCTAGTCTTACACTGCTAAATTAGGGATGGCTAGCGAAGATAGCCCTTGTGTAGCTTTGTGTGAAATTCAAAAACAAACAAAATCCACGCTGAGGTCTTCTTTTCAGGTCTCCCCAAAAGACTCCATACTTCACTGGTGTTAAAAGGGCACAAATTGTAGGGTTGGAATTTTTATTCAACTGTTCCAGTCTTGTTTCTCAAGTGGGACAATTGTTTGGTTTATGGTGAGGCTTTTATCGGGTCTTAAATTTGGAACACTTTAAAACAGAGACCAAAACATGGTAGACTCAAGTAGAGGAAGTCCAGCAGATATTTCAATGATACAACAGATAAAATACTTTTTTATATTATAGAAACAGTAGTCAGAACTCGAACCCGGCATGGCCAAGTGTGTTAAAGCGTTCGACTCGTAATCCGAGGGTCGTGGGTTCGAATCCTGGTCGCACCAAACATGCTCGCCCTTTCAGCCGTGGGGGTGTTATAATGTAACGGTCAATCCCACTATTCGTTGGTAAAAGAGTAGCCCAAGAGTTGGCGGTGGGTGGTGATGACTAGCTACCTTCCCTCTAGTCTTACACTGCTAAATTAGGGACGGCTAGCATTTTAGCCCTCGAGTAGCTTTGTGCGAAATTCAAAACAAACAGAACTCAAATGAAATAAATTTTCTAACACACTGAAATAACGGGAACTCACAATGCAGTTGTTTGTTAGTTACTATAAACTATTATACAATGTTTGCAACTACAACTGTGACATCTCCACGAACATTCTCACGTCTTTGTAACACATCGAACATAAAACGTGTACATGAACACTGCTGCAATCGAAGTCTGCAACATTCTCAGGTGGTACGCGATGACTCAAGTGTAAAATTAAACATGCACTTTCATATAGTGGAATTCTTCATGAAAACTGCATCGCACCTAAAAGATTTATTCTTTCGAGTTCCACGTAAACGCGTGACAACCAAGGGCAAAACTTATCAAAAACTGTAAACACAAAGGAAATCAGTATTTCATTCCCTGTTACACAATTACATAACAAATAACTACAGTGCATGACTGAAATAAAACAGCATGTAAAAAAAAATAACTCGTACATGACTGATTACATGTAATTACGAAGTTCAGTTCTACAGCAACGCCTTACAAAACAACTACATTATTACTATGTGTATGGATAATGACTGAACGTAACTAAGATGTTTAATAAATACAAACGTAACAAAATTGCAACTACAGAGTTATTTCACAACCTTTTGCATTTGTGATACATAAATATACCACATGCTTCTCTCTTTACATTGTAATAGTATTTATTCTTGATTGTTTTTCTATATGTGTACGTTTCACAATGACCCCCGCTAGTACAGCGGTAAGTCTCCGGATTTACAACGCTAAAAGCAGGGGTTCGATTCCCCTCGGTGGGCTAAGCAGATGGCCCGATGTGGCTTTGCTATAAGACAAACACACACACACACACACGTTTCACAATACACGTGATCAACACTATCTGTAACTGATCCTGTTTCAGCTGCCTTCGTAACTTTGTTATTCTATATGAGATAAAACCCGTTCTGCCTGGGAGTTATTTCTATAATACTTTCACGTTGGGCAAGAATGTAGACAGCAGTGTCCTTCAGTGGTATCTCGAAGTTATGTTTTCATCTATAGTATAATAATATAATAATTATGACCAATCACGAAGCGGCGCTTGTCGCTCTGGGTGAATACGACGGTTCTTGTGAAATATGTAACGTTGAATTTAATCATATTGGTATACAATCTTGAAGAGTAAATGTTGTGAAGGCAGATTCATTTAAAAAAAAAATTCTGTGTTTACATATTCATTTAAACATTAGATTTATAAATGCTGTGAATTTGTGTTTACATATTCATTTAAACATTAGATTTATAAATACTGTGAATTTGTGCATTCTTTTGTGTATCCAATCTCTTTCTTGTTACCCTGCTGGCCAATCGTATCATTCTTAATTAGTTGGACTTTATACATGAAACGAAATACTTTTCAGGATGGAAGATATGGAAGGATGGCTAATATTATTCCTTCAGAAACAATGTAAACGATATAGTTAGGATGACATTTGTATCATTCCTACATAATATTACAGGCACACAGTGTAGTGGAATGTTAACAGACATAATTAGGTTAAACTGAATTCAACTCTGATTGGATAGTTATATGTATTGTTATACTTTAATTCGTGTCTGTACTGTTACGTAGGAATGATACAAATACCATCCTTACTATATTGTTTACATTGTTTTTGAAGGTTTGATATTAATCATCTTTATATATTTAATTCATTTTTTTGGAACTGTTCTCTTTAATTATTTTATAATACAGTGTTTCAATACAGTTTCAAACTGCAGTATCTTTATCTATTGTTATTGTTCCCTTCAGATAAACCCTTTACGAAGCACCGTATAACTGTAAGAAAGCTAACTTTAAGGGGTAATTACAAGATCGTTTTCACTAGAATTATGATTCTTTAAATTAAAATTAGTTATAAACAACACTTATAAAAACAGATACCCAGTTTGAAATTACGCCACCTCAGTGAAGTCGACTGACACCATTGTTCTGGTTTTTGAGTTATTATGTAATAAGAGACAGAAGAACAAGAAATTCAAACTTATGACTATGATATTTACAAACATTACCAGAACTTGTGACTCAGTTATTACATGGATATTGTTATAAAAAGAAACAATGTACATTATTGTAAAGTTATGATGACCTATTGAGAAGATACTTAAAATACTATTTTGATTAACAATCCAAGCCATCTCTAAATATACAGTGCTGCCACCTGACTGATACCAACTCTTAAAATATTATTCAAACACTAAGTAACATCAATACGAGATAAATGGAAAAGTGTGCGTTATGGCATTGAACAGACAAAAACAGTTCTATTAAGAAATCCCATTAAAGGGGAAGTTGTGTGATGTTTAAATATATCAGTTAACAAATTCCTTCTGCAATTTTCTCTAAAGGAAGTACATACAAATAGAACAGTACAAATAACATATATCAGATATGTCCTATCGCTTCAGTAGAAAAACACCCCCAAAGCATCATACTATCTCCCCCATGCTTCGTGGAAGGTGATCTACATTTAGATAAGTATATTTCAATGTTCTTCCCCGGAACATAAAACGTACATTTTGAACCAAATATTTCAAACATGGATTCATCCGTCCATGACACCCTTTTCCAATCATCAAGATAAAACTAAATACAGTGTATATGCTAAAACAAAGTGAACTTCAGAAACCTCTGTTGGAAGCACACACTAAAACATAGCAAACTACAGCTGAAACACTGTAAAACATACAAACTAGATCTGAAACACAGGAAATACACTGGTAACACATTAAGTGTTTCCAACCTAGGAGCATGCGTGAGAAGATAAATTATTGTAATTCTTAAACGTAGATAATGCACGTTTTACTGATGGCACCTCATGAATTGCACTGTATGCCTCACTGATGTTGGTTTTTCAAAATCATTCCCCTATATGAGTGAACGAAGACATAGTCCATTATTCCATTGGGTATTTTAAGTCCTTCATCAAGCCCATCTGGCAACTGGACTACACTTGTCCTACCAATGAATAACCAGAGTTTCCATAAAAATCCGGTATCGTGAACTTGTAGGCTTATCTGTTTGAACTTGTGGTACACTACAACCGATAACGGTATACAGGATTTTCTATTTTGCACGTGTACGAGTAACATTATCACATCGTTTAATAACAACTCACGGAAGTGTTCACATGTTACAGACACACACACAAAGTGTAAAACCGGATTACACTTGATATTTGGCGTCAGGGGCACTCTGCGTATAGGTATGGTTTCGTGTGGGTGGGTCAAGTCCAACAGGAAAGAGGGGAGGAAGTGTGTAAAAGGTTTGATAATCTCTGTACTTGTTTGGTTTGAATTTCGCGCAAAGCTACACGAGGGTTATTTGTGTTAGCTGTCCCTAATTTAGCTGTGTAAAACTAGAGGGAAGGCAGCTAGTCATAAACACCCATCGCCAACTGTTGGGTCACTCTTTTACTAACAAATAGTGGGATTAATCGTTAAATTATAACGACCCCACGGCTGAAAGGGCAAGCATGTTTGATGTGACAGGGATTCGAACCCACAACCCTCAGATTATAAGTCGAGCGCTCTAATTACTTGGCCATGCCGGGCTTATCCTGCTGAGAACCGGGTTTGGAAACCCGTGAAGGACAGAGCACAGATATCCCTTTATGTAGCTTTGTGCTTGGCCTGGTGGGTGCAGGCGTGCAACTCGTAATCTGAGGGACGCGGGTTTGCATCCTCGTTGCATCAAACATGCTTGCCTTTTCAGCCATGGGGACGTTATAATGTTACGGTCAATCCCACTATTTGTTGGTAAAAGAGTAGCCCAAGAGTTGGCGGTGGGTGGTGATGACTAATTGCTTTCCTTCTAGTCTTATACTGCTAAATTAGAGACGTCTAGCGCAGATATCCCTCGAGTAGATTTGCGCGTAATTAAAAACAAACAAAAAAACAACAACAACAACAATTCCCTATATCTATCAGCCAGTTTAAGTTTTAACAAATCCCGCTAAGAGGAAATTTGTCTCCTTTACGCTCCATTACCGACACCCAAGTTAATTTTCTCTATCACCCTCTGACTAATTACTTTTAGGGTTCGCTTTACGTAAAAAACTAAGTGATTTCACATCATATTTGGTTATCTCATCACGTTGTATGTTGTAACACGCAACGCTTCGCGTTACTCGATAATATAACGTAGTATGTGGACCCCACAGGCAGCGAACGGTATAAAGTCGGTGATATTTAGACACCAAAATCCAGGGACGAACGCAGGAGTTTAAGTTTGGCCGCTATTGGGGGTGGGGCACGTTAAACCACCTGCTACATTTGGACGTACTTCATTTGCATATGTTGGTTGGTTGTTTTTTTGGCGTTTTATAGGGCAAAGCAACTGGACTGTCTGCACCCGAAAACATGGGAAACACCAGTATTACACTGAACCAAATGAACGACTCGGTATGCATCATCACTGGGGCACCAGCAGTCTTTTTCAATAAAATATGTTGACATTTAACAACATTGTGATGTATCATCCAAACGGAATCGTAATTACTCAACTTTCAAACGTGACTTGTTAAACAAATACCACCCCTGACTGTAACAGGACTATTTTAATAACCCGGAAATAAGGCGATAACAATTATCATATTTTAAACCGTTCTTTAAGGATTGACCGCTTTTTGTTTTTAACTCACATAACACACACACAGCATTTAACACGTTCATCTAATTTGTTTTTTCGGTAGGCCTAACTATTTGAATTTCTTGTGGTTTTCGAGGTTATTTATTGAAGTACACAGGAATGAACTTCTAACATACGAATTCAGTAGAACTCAATAACTTCTAAAACAGGCCAACAACCCTGTACAATAAGGCCTTCAAAAAAGCTATCCGTATTTCTCTTACATGTTAATTACAGCACTGGTGTTACAGCAGCCCAGCGCGTAGTTACAATAAAAATGAGATTGGCTAAACCTCTCAAAACCTGGTACAGCCGTGAGTAAACGAGATCTACTACACTTCTTGTGAAGTAATATTTTGTTATATATATATATATATATACACACTGCTGGACAAAATTTTAAGGCCAATGAACATAAAGAAAAGATATGCATTATGCGTTGTTAAACTTAACCACCAATTTGAGTAGAGCTTCGACAGATGAAAATAAGAAAAGGGAAAATAAAAAAAAAAACTTTTTTAGCATTTTATAGGGAAAATGTGAACACAATGAAATTAGTCTAAATACTAGCTGGTCAAAATTTTAAGACCATACTGAAATGAAGCATTGATCGGTAAACACGTAACGAAATTTAGTCATTTGTGTTCAAGCATTAGCGTTGTCAACATCTTCCACTGACATCTCCTGTGTTACATTGGGTAAAAACATGGCAAAGGTTAAAAAGTTGACAGAGTTTGAACATGGCAGAATTGTCGAGCTGTAAAAGCAAGATCTCTCTCAAAGTAAGATTGGGTATAGTAAAACTACTGTTGAAAATTTCTTGAAAGACCCTGAGGGATACGGAACGAGAATTTCAAGTGGTCGGCCCAAGAAAATTTCGTCGGCGTTGAGCAGAAGGATTCGACAGGTTGTCCGACAAGACACCAGCCGATCGTTTAACCAGATTAAGGCCCTTACGGATGCAGAATGCAGCTCAAGAACAATAAGACGGTATCTACGTGAGAAAGGCTTTAAAAACAGTAAAAGTCTTCAAAGACCACGCCTCCTTCCACGCTACGAAACAGTTCGGTTAAACTTTGCTGAGAAGCACCAAACATGGGACGTAGAAAAGTGGAAGAAAGATTTGTTCTCTAATGAGAAAAAAATTAACCTGGATGATTCAAATGGCTTCCTACGTTACTGGCACGATAAGCGAACTGAACCCCATTGAAAATGTTTGGGGGTGGATGGCAAGGGAAGTCTATAGAAATGGACGTCAATTCCAAACAGTGCATCATCTTCGTGAAGCCATCTTCATCACTTGGAATGACATTCCAGCCAGCCTTCTGCAAACGCTTATATCGACCATGCCAAAGCAAATGTTTGCAGTTATTTGCAATGACGGCCGTGCAACTCACTACTGAGACCTCTTGTTGGGCATTCCATACGCTGTTTAGGGCTTGGTTTTGGTATGGTCTTAAACTTTTGACCAGCTAGTATTTAAGCTAATTTCATAGTGTTCACATTTTCCCTATTATGTGCTAAAAAAAGTTTTTTTTTATTTTCTCTTTTCTTATTTTCATCTTTCGAAGCTCTACTCAAATAAGTGGTTGAGTCTAACAACGCAAAATGCATATTTTTTCTTTATGTTCATTGGCCTTAATATTTTGGCCAGCAGTGTATATACGAATACGTTCTTCTCACGAGTGTGTGAATTTCAATAAAAAACGAATGAAACAGAGGCCTAATCTATTCTATGATTTGCTACCTACAGTGTAACAGACGAGTTTCACCGAATTCACGGTTCGCCAATGACACTAAGAAACTTGCTTGTTTGTTTTAACGGAAGTAGCGAATAAACGTTGAAAAAACAACAACTTTTATTTCGTATTTTCTCATTGAAATTCGTGTTTAGTGAAGAAGAGAAGTTACATATATATAAATAAGCAACCAGTTAAGCACCTCAACAAATAATGCATGATTGTGACACTATCCAAATAAAATGTTACAGATTACGAAATGTGAGTACCTGACTATACACATAAATTACACAATATGTTCTGCAATATTTGATCGAGTCAAAATCTGTATGTGTAATTCCACTCTTATACGAAGTAACGTCCACCCTCCTGACTTGTGCAATTTATAAAAAAATGAGTTAGCACCCATTACTTTTAAGTACCCGACGAAACAGAGAGATTCAACATATTCAACCTTCAACTTTCCAAGGTACTTTGACACCATTAGTTTTGAAAATCTGGAAATATGTTACAAGGTCTGTCTTACTGGGTCTGAGAGTATGTTAATAATTCCTGACTTCGAAAGTTTCACGGACATTAAGACTATTAAAATGTTAAATATCAGTGTACTTTAATACTTGTTCACTTTGAAATTTAATACAACTTAAAGTATAAGGCCTAAAAATTATCACTTGTTAATTTATCGGGCGTACGGCCTAAGAATAAGTTAACGCCTCTTAACTTATAGGAATGAATTACTACCACCAAATTCTAGGCTTTATTGTAGGAACTAATTTCTGAAGAGGATGAATAACGTATTAAAGCTTCTCACCCCGAGGAAAGCAAGCTTTAATACTTCCGCATTTCCAGGTTCCTCGAAAATAGCACGACTTGTGCCAACATATCAAACCCATGGTTTGTTTTGAATTTCGCGCAAAGCTACACGAGGGCTATCTACGCTAGTCGTCCCTAATTTAGCAGTGTAATATTAGAAGGAAGGCAGTTAGTCATCACCACCCACCGCCAACTCTTGGGCTACTCTTTTACCAACGAATAGTGGTATTGGCCATCACTTTATAACGGCCCCACGGTTGAAAGGGCGAGCATGTTTAGCGTAAGGAGGATTCGAACCCACGACCCTCGGATTACGAGTCGCACGCCTTAACACGCTTGGCCATACTGAGCCTGAGGTGGTGGACAGCAATTTTCGAGCCTCATTATAAGTAATGTTTTGAATCGTTTTCAAACGCTGCATCTCTTTTTCTTCCAACCATTTATGGCAAAAACGAAAGTAGGACGGGTGAGAGCCATTGCAATTGATGCAATGAGGGTCAGTTTCACACTTGTAGGCATCATGGTCCTTGCCACTGCACGAGCACATGTCAAGGAACCACAACATGACGTCTTCGAGTGACCGAACCGCTGACACTGGAAACATCTGGGAGGGTTTGGAATGTATGGCCATACTCTGCAATTAAGATAACCTGCCTTAATGGTGGCAGGCGGACGTGGTGACGCAAATGTCAGAATGAGGACATTGGTTGGCACCATAATTCCATCTTTGTGAGTGGAGACACGCCTCACTGCAGTAACTCCTTGGGTGGAGAAACATATGCTTATGCAGGTTCGAAAATACATCGTATGAAAATGCGTAAAAAGTAGGCTTCTGATGAACAACAAAGTCACTTTTAGTATACCTGTAAAAAGAAACGATAAGTTGGACACTTCTCTGCACGTTGGTTACTAAATAACACACCATCAGTAACTGAAACTCAACTGATAGTTCAATACTTACGGTGAGGTTGTGGCAATAGGATATCACAGTTGTCATGGTTACAAGACAATACGATGTCCAAAGTTTAATTACTACTAAGCGACTGATTTCCCTTTTCACTATACAACTATGTATGTTGGTTAATAAGTAGTTTTAATCCTATGTTTTGGTTACTCACCTGCCGCCATCTTCAGGAAATTGCTGAGAAGGACCGCACCTGTGGTTGTATTGTTTCATTACAAGTTACATCAACTAAGTTTGTTTGTTTGTTCGCATTTCGCGCAAAACTACACGAGGGCTATCTGAACTAGCCGTCTCTAATTTAGCAGTGTAAGACTAGAGGGAAAGCTGTTGGTCATCACCACCTACCGCCAACTTCTTTTACCAACGAATAGTGGGATTGGCCGTCACATTATGACGCCCCCACAGCTGAAAGAGCGAGCATCTTTGGTGTGACGGGGATTCGAATCCGTGACACTCAAGATTACGAGTCAAGCGCCTTAACCAACTGGCCATGCCAGTCCCATCAACTAAGTATTTAAACGTTTTCAAGTGCTATGTCTGTGTTTGGTGACTTCTTTGGTTGGTTGGGTGAATGTGTTTACAGCTAAGTGGACGAAGAAGTAGTGTTAATGTTTGGTTCACATCCTATTATTTTAATATAATTCCAGTTTACTGCATGTCCTTCTCTAGCTATTATAGCCAGATCGATATAACACGTCAGGTTTTGTTGGTCCTTCGTGTTTGATCTATCGTAATCTACGTTCATAAGGAATTGTCTGAATATTGTGGCATGGTTTCTCTGTGTTGGTTTCTAATTAATAATTAGTTTAGCGTACAAGCTGTTAACCATGGCAACAAATTAATGGTTCGTTTTAGTCTCTAAATTTTGAACATATAGACTGAGAAGACAGATGGAAAACAGTACCCACCACAAATTCTTGTGTGACTGAACAATGAGATTTGACAGTCATTGTTATAGCACTACAAATGCACAAAGTGTTTGTCGGAAACAGGTCGCGAACCACGAACCCTTGGATTCACTGTATGAGCATACTAAGCAGTAGGCGACTTAATGATAGATATGAAGATTTTGTGTGTGTAGTAGCAGCTTAGAGTTACGCAAGATATCCAGTTCCACAATGGGCCATCTGTGCTCTGCCCACAGCGGATATCGAAACCCGATTTTTGCGTTATAAGGTTGTATAAAGATTCACTTCATACATGAGTATATATATATTTTTTTTTTGTGTGTGTACACATACACTCAGAACTAAATTTATGAGACGTGTGTCAGCCACACAATAAAACGAAGTTTGACACTTGTACGTTATTTCTTCCCGTGATCACTGCCTGTTAGACAACGGATGCTTCGACACGAATATCTCGTAAAGAAAAAGAAAGAAAACCCTTCAGATAACAACGTAACAATAAACAAAGTTATACTTGGGTCAATTTAACAAGTGTATGTGTGTAACTGTGCACCAATTTATCTGACTTTGTAGGAAGGTTTCCACCGCGAAGGAAGTGAAAACAGAGCACATCAAGATAAAACCGGTAAAATTTCGCAACACACGCAGACATGCAGCTAACAACGCCTTCCAAAGCGAAGTGTCGCAACCATTCCTTTCCTTCCAATCTACATTGCACAATCGTATAACTACTAAGGGGTGGTTTGTATATTTCCATTTATTACTGGTACATTTTTATAAAGCGATATTCTAATAAATTATTTTGTCACTAGAAACACTTTGGGTCAGTTACTAGTCACACAGAAAAGAAACACAAATAACTATAACTTTGTTATAGTTAAACGTATACTAAATTATTTTTATAATATGGATATTAAGTAATATTTCTCTTCCATAAAATTTTGCAATCGATATCACATCCACTTAGGAAGCCGAAACAATCATTAAAACACATACAAAAAGTAGAATCGCCTAAAATAGCTACATTAACATCTATACAAGATTAGTCTTAACGTTTCCAAAAACATTACCTACAGTCAACAGTTCGTCGTTAACGAATTGGATGCTTCTTGAAAGCCTATTTCTAATTCAGTCTTCAACATTGACAATGGTTCTGTGAAACATGTAACATGGATACATAAAACGATCCCACCTTACGTCAAGGAATAAACAGTATCACTATTTTCATTATGTTTGACGCTTCTGAACATGATTCACGTAATATGGACATTTTCACAATATTTGACGCTACTGAACACAGTTTACATGTGGTTGGTTTTATGAAATACTTCGTGTTACGGAAAACATGGATTGTTTGAAATCAGTTTCCTTTATTTTTAGATTTGCTCTTTCTGAAAGTTAACCCCAGAGAAATCTCATTATAAAAGTACAGGCATAATCCTTGGGACAGTATTGAATTGTCTGGTTGAAACAAAAAATGTTTTTACGTCACTGATGGAGTTTCCGAGTTATTTTTAATTAATTATACATATTTAACAGACTAAATTAACTTAGCCTTGTGGGCAATAATATAACTGGTTCTACTTTATTATTCTATATTATACAGCGGACCAACTGACTACTGAATACATAAATAAATATATGTATGTATTTTCATCTAAAGTAAAACTGAAAACATTGTCTATGACGTAGAAGCCTGACGTATTCCTTGATTGGCTATATTTCATTAGGCCTCTATATTATCGATATTTTCAGTTCTATCTTTGATGACAAGCAAAAACAAACCATATACTTAAAACTCATAAATTCAATAAACAGTTGAACAACTGAATAAGATGAAATAACAAATTAGGGTGGTTGGTTATATTATTATTATTCATAGGCCGAGTTTAATTTAGATTATTACACGATTAAATGAAAAAGGCTTAAAGTCCCCGTTAATAATACATATATCACCTTTATAACAGGCATGACTGTGTTTCTTTGATTTGCTAACCCAAGCTGTGTTGATGAGCCTTGAATAGCCGAAACTGCAATCCACAACTGAGGATCCGACCAATAATAAAAAAAACAAGTATTAGGCCTCTACGTCACAGGTGATATATTTTAACTTATATGGAAACAAGTCTATAACATTTATGTTTATATATTTATCTTATATGGCCTTCATCCTCTTTTTTCTAATCCTTTTGGTCTCTCGAATCTATGGCTGATTGTTGAGCTTGAGAGCTGATAATAAAAAGAGGTCTCGATCTTTGTGGTTAGCACAGTGCATATAGCTAATTGTGCAATGTTTCTTTCGATGCTTTTCATTACAGAAGCTTCGAACGTAATGTTTAGTTTGACGACAGTTGGAATACAATCAAAAGTTACGCACTGCCCACGTTAGACGCAGTGCAGCATCTAAAAATACGTTAACCCTAAAATTACTGACACCGTTTTTTATACAATAATTTACCAGTGGAACCCAGGTGTTGCACCATAGCAAGGCACTTAAAAAATAAGCACCGACTGTAAAGGACTTTTCAAAACATATTAGTCATATCACTTACTAAATGTGCAAACAGTTAATGTTTTCTACGTTCAGTTTTGAAATAAACAACGTATTCTTAAAAGCTAAAGGAAACAAATCTCATTCGTAATTTTAGGGTTAATAATACTAACCGCTTGTAAAATTCCGTTTATCAAATTAAATTCTCTATACATAATAGTTACACATATACGCATACATACAAGGAATAAGATATATTACTGTAGAATAAAAACATTAAACATTAAAAATATTTATATTACTGTTAATGTAAAATAAATATAAACACGAATACAAAAATGCTTAAACACCAGTTTAGTATCTTTAAGAATATTGATCAGTTTCTAAAATTAGGCTATCTCTCTAACAACACCTACTAACCAATGAAAAACTTACCTTTTTTATTAAATCCTAAAGCTATATATATGTTCCAAACTCCCTCTGCATGCTAAACTGTATAACATTTAATGTGTTTTTAAATACATTAATAACACATTCGCAGTAGTAAAGATTTCTTAAAATATTTTTATATTGTTTCACTTATAAACATTTTAACATGATTATATACTTTGTACGAAGGGAGAACAATATATAATTAGATTTTCATGTCAAAGAGTATGAACTGATAAGTGCTAAATGCTTCTGAAGTATTAACATTTATTCCACAATAAATGTATACAATAAAATACTTCATCATAGTGTTGAATACAATCAAACACAATTTTAGGCTTAACTTTGTTAGAGAAAAAGATGTCCGAATAGTTGAAACTTCTCTGTTTTTGGAGAAAGCTACAGGACGGCGTATATCCACTCTGATGAAACAAACGGTCATAACGTAAGAGTTCGAATTTACAGTAGAGATGTATACACATTTGTACCAAATTTAGAACAGATATGACAAAGGAAAGGGTTTTGGTTTGGTTTGAATTTCGCGTAAACAGTTAATACGAGATTACATCCAGGAACAATATACGAATTTGATGGAGAGAATTCCTGGGATGGATACAAAGACGATCCCGAAATAGAAGAATTATTTTATGGGTATAGGTCAATTTCTCTTAATTTGTCTTTACTTGAGAAAAGTGGAAAGAGGTGATCTCTTTCAAGTTGACTAGGTTAACGTGGGGGAGGGCGGATTGAGAAGGCTTGTGATTTCTTGGTGCTAATTTACTAAGACAACAGAAGATTAGACCAAGAGTTTAATAATTTGATAAATCAGCCAAAAATGTGTAAGAGAGCTTTTGTTTTCTAACAGGGTGATCAATTTGTTTGTTTATGGCAAAATACAAAGCTGCACTGTGACCTTCACAGGGATCGAATGCCAATACATAGCGTTATATTTTAAGCTTACTGGTGAGACACAGTGGAGGCTGGGTAGTTAGATCATAGAATTTACTGTACATGGCAGAATCGACGTCTTTTACAAAGCTCTGACAGTTTGACGTCATTCTGACCAGCTAAAACTTTCTGGTCTTGCTTCTCTCGTTACCTTTGCCCTCCCCTTCCCTTCTGAAGTTAGATGTCCATAAAAGGTTGGGTTTCAATGTTACTTTTATTTTTTGGGGGTGTGGATGTACGGTGATGACAGATTTGAATGATTTCTGTCGCTGCTACGTTACGGTATTTGGTAACAATCCAAGAAACTTAGTTAGCCAGTTTAAAAATACTTCTGATACTTAAAAGAAAAAAAGACTAAGGGAAGATAATTTACACAACGACTAAAAAGTGGCTGTGTGGAAATAATAAAAAAACTCCTAGAACTAAGAGACAAATATATTCACTTTTCTTCCCGGGTTTCCCATACTTAGTGTTAGTTTTTAACAAGCACCACATGGACACATATAAGAAGACATTAATGATCGAAAACATGAAGTTAGTTGTAGAGGTTACCATTAACTGTTATTTTCACGTAAATCATCTTAATAAAAATAAGGGTAATTTTTGAATTAACCTGAAGATGACCTAGAAAGGTCGAAACGTTGTTCTCTGCTTTATTATTAAAAGTATTAATACCCATACCAGCTGTTCTGAGTTACGTTTTTATTTCAGTTGAGGTCTACTTTATGTTACTTTATCTGCAAGGTCGCCGCTAGGTTTATATCAACCAACACTGATAACCACTTTGATTTACATCAGAATATACCAACCAGGAACGCTTAAAAAAATGAAATGTCATACGTCATAAAAAACAACAACAACAAAGGAATGTTTGTATTTAAACTATGTCATCATCGTAGTTTTACGATTGTAAAACGTAACTGGTTTTTCCTGTACACCTTGGTTCTAAAGTTAAATATGAATCTAGTTCACGGCAGATGCCACGCCCATCTTTAAAGTGAACGAATGAGAACCTATTGTATGTTTCGTACCAAGACTCAAGCACAACATTCATCATCACACTGCAGACGATCAACGCCTCCATAATAGGCAACTTGAGTACCCTGGCGAGTGAGCTGTAAAATACGTAGGTATTGTAACGTTTTAATGAACTACGTTGAAGAAACGTGAAATAATTTCAACACGGCTGGGTCGTCATGTCTGTGCACACTTTAAGTTTTATATTCACTATGACTAACACATTTAATATTTGCATACTGTCAAGCTTTGTAAGGTCAGTTTCATATTTAAGCTTAACTAAGCTCAAAGAAAATATTTTAGAAAACTCAAAGTAGGCAACCAAGAATTAAATATTGTTATGATTAAATTTTAACTAAATTTCTGTTTAGATGGCGCTATGATCAGAATTTTCCCTTTCTTTAATTTAGTTACAAACACGTCACTGTTTCATGTTGCGCAAATTCTCGCTAAAAGAAAACCTTGGAACTTGGAATAGTTAAGAATGTGCAAGTGTGTGTGTGTGTTTGTTTTATTATAGCAAACCCACATTGAAATATCTGCTGCGTCCACTGAGGGAAATTGAATCATGATTTCAGCGTTGTAAATCCGAAGATTTACGACTGTACTGACTGAACAGTTACGTAACAATTCTAGATCAAGTTTAAACAGCTTATCTGAGCCAGTACGCTGACTGAACAGTTACGTAACAATTCTAGATCCAGTTTAAACAGCTTCTCTGAGCCACTACACTGACTGAACAGTTACGTAACAATTCTAGATCCAGTTTAAACAGCTTCTCTGAGCCACTACACTAACTGAACAGTTACGTAACAATTCTAGATCCAGTTTAAACAGCTTTTCTCAGCCAGTACACTGATCAAAGTTGCATACATTAGATGATATCACCTATAGTTCCTGTAAAAACGACTTCTATGAACCCGTACGTCAATCGAACAGTTATGTAACATGTTGAATAGAAATTAAAGGTATGTAAGACGATACACAGTAACCTGCATACCATATTGGCTAACCATTTGCAACGCTACAAAACTGGTTTCCACTACGTTAATTTAAGAAATGTTTCAGAACATAGTTAACTAACTACAAACTAACATCAACTTTGTTTTTTACACCTCGCCTTGAAAGAGAACCTTAATAGTCAAATTTGAACAATTAGCAGCTTTTCATGATCAGTGAACCGAATGGTACGACTGAAAAATGTCAGCATACACCATTTGAAAATACAATGGGGTGGTGTTGAATTCTGCGCAAAATTACACAAAGACTATTTGCGCTAGCCATCCATAATTTAACAATGAAAGACTAGAAGGAGGGCAACTAGTAATCACCCCACATTCAATTCTGGGCTACTCTTTTACCAATGAATGAGGAGATTGACCGTCACTTATAATGCCCCTACGCCTGAAAGGATGAATATAATTCGATGAGACGGGGATAAAACACGTAATCCACAGATTGTGCGTCAAGCATCATAACCATCTATGGGGGGTGCGGGAGGCATTTGTAGTTATAGCAAAACTACAAAAGCTATTTGCCCTTGTCCCTAATTTTGAATTATTGAGCAGCGAAAGAGAAGACAGCCCGTCAGCAGCTTACCAAGGTTTTGAGTCATTCCTATAACGCAACTACAACACAAAGTGCGAGGAATACTTCGTGACATCACATACATTCCAACTCTTTCACATAATACCCAAAAGAACCAACAAATTGCAAAGAACATTTTTTAGTGTTTTTTTTTTTAAACTTGGGACATTTTTGGAGAACAATTTGTTTTTGAGGGAAAAAAAAATTTTTAAACTTACTTCATAAACACATTTCTTTACAAACACAATGGTTTACGTATCATCGTACTGAATACTGTCAAAATTCTCTTTAAAAACAACCACAAAAGCAACAAACCCAAAAGTCAAAAGCCTACAAATCCTCTCATCATGAATACGCACACAGTTTTAAACTTCCACATTTGACCGGCAGTTTATTTCTTAGAGAACTGGTCAGTTTATGAGCAACAGGTGAGCTGTGACTAAACGGAAACTGTTGGCCCGGCATGGCCAAGCGTGTTAAGGCGTGCGACTCGTAATCTGAGGGTCGCGGGTTCGCATCCCCGTCGCGCCAAACATGCTCGCCCTTTCAGCCGTCGGGGCGTTATAATGTAACGGTCAATCCCACTATTCGTTGGTAAAAGAGTAGCCCAAGAGCTGGCGGTGGGTGGTGATGACTAGCTGCTTTCCCTCTAGTCTTACGTCATTAGGGACGGCTAGCACAGATAGCCCTCGAGTAGCTTTGGACAAAAATTCAAACAAACAAACAAACAGACAGACACTGTTTTTCACTTGTTTTCAACCCCAACTTTATGACCAGTATCACTTTAACTATCGTTATGTACGTTTCATTTTATTTTTTATATGAAGATCTGATATATACCCAAAGTGTTCGTTTTAACGTTTGTGGAATGTTACGACTATTTTTGTTTAATAGTCAAATTTGAACAATTAGCAGCTTTTCATGCCCAGTGAACCGAATGGTACGACTGAAAAATACTCAGTCACGCTGAGTCACAGTTATGTTTTAACAAGAATACGATCTTGTGGGCTAACATTCTTAGAAACCACACACAACCCACAACAAGAATACGATCTTGTGGACTAACATTCTTAGAAACCACATACAACCCACAACAAGAATACGATCTTGTGGACTAACATTCTTAGAAACCACACACAACCCACAACAAGAATACGATCTTGTGGACTAACATTCTTAGAAACCACACACAACCCACAACAAGAATACGATCTTGTGGACTAACATTCTTAGAAACCACATACAACCCACAACAAGAATACGATCTTGTGGACTAACATTCTTAGAAACCACACACAACCCACAACAAGAATACGATCTTATGGGCTATCATTCTTAAAAAGCACACACAACCCACAACAAGAATACGATCTTATGGGCTATCATTCTTAGAAACCACATACAACCCATAACAAGAATACGATCTTGTGGACTAACATTCTTAGAAACCACATACAACCCACAACAAGAATACGATCTTGTGGACTAACATTCTTAGAAACCACACACAACCCACAACAAGAATACGATCTTGTGGACTAACATTCTTAGAAACCACATACAACCCACAACAAGAATACGATCTTGTGGACTAACATTCTTAGAAACCACACACAACCCACAACAAGAATACGATCTTATGGGCTATCATTCTTAAAAAGCACACACAACCCACAACAAGAATACGATCTTGTGGACTAACATTCTTAGAAAGCACACACAACCCCAAACCGAAACACGATCTTACGGCAATAGGAGTTAAAGAAGACAATGTGTGATCCACAGTCTAACACGTCAATCATAGTACCATGATAAGTCCAGTGTATCTGGAACAAACTGTTACAAAATATATATGGAGCGTCTTCTTTGTTTGGTGCGACAAATTACAAGATCCTGTCTTGGTAAACAAACGAATCAAAACCCTTGACGAAAACAAACATTTTGAAATCTAAATTGTAACTACAATGCTAGGCCTAATAATCTATAAACGATTCGGTAAAACAGGCCAGTTAAAAACAATCTAACACTTTCCCAAAGGACCGCCTAGAAATTTGATACGCTCCTGCCACAGTTGTTTCCATAAAGTTCAAAGTAAGTTAGTGACACTGACCACAAAGAAAAGACTTTTGTTTTATCTCTCGACGAATTGTTTTCGAATAATTAAATAACTACCACACTCATTGGTAAGGATGAATAATGGCTTGTTTTGAATTTCGCGCAAAGCTACACGAGGGCTATCAGCGCTAGCTGTCCCTAATTTAGCAGTGTAAGACTAGAGGGAAGACAGCTAGCGCAGATAGCCCTTGTGTAGCTTCGAATCCTCGTCACACCAAACGTGCTCGCCCTTTGAAACACGCTACCATCGGATTGCGAGTCGAGTGCCTTAATCACCTGGCCATGCCGGGTCTGGTTGAATAATACCGATCATGTTTATTGGTCAGATTGATAATTTAATAACTAGCATGTTTATTGGTCAGGTAAAAAACACTGGTGAAACAATTTGAAGCTATCTAGGTTTTCCCATGTTTTTCTCTTTGTACTAACACAATAATTTACGTACGTTTTTTAAACTTATAATGACCCGTATGTTCAAATCTATGAATACAAAAAAACAACAACAACACACCTTTACTTGTTTGTTAAATTTGATTTATTGTGAGTACTAATGTTAACTTTATACTGGAAATATTTCATTTAGTAGTTAATTGGTATGAATATATTTTGTTACAGCGCCGCCTATCAGACACACAGAGAAATACTCTCGTTATACAGGGTGTTCGGAAAGTCACTGTGCAGTTTTGTCTGTTAATAAATATATAAGTGCACAGTGACTTTCCGAACACCCTGTAGTATATGTTTTTAGCTATAAGTTACATTACAGTGAAATGATAAAACAAAAAACAAAATACAATTTACCCTATTTCAAGTCGTAAATTTTAAGTTTTTATGCATAAGGTTTCATTGTACAAAGAGTGGGACCAATAATTAATAACGTAAAAAATCACTTCACAGCGCCGCCTACAAAAAATAAAAAGCCACAAAAAAAATGACTCTTGTTCAAATAGGCCCGCGTTGATGTCGAATGACGGAAGGTGAATGTGTCTTTATGTTACAGTGACTACCAAACAAATTAGACATTTTTGGCACGCGCCTTAACTACAGCGATCAGAGCTAAAATATAAGGTTCGATTTACTGCGGTGGACAGAACGCAAATAATTATTTATGTACCTAAAAGTAACAAACTACAAATAAAAATAAATAAAAGGCATTCAAAAACAACAAAGCCTAATGTTTAAAGACAACAAGGAACCCATCGGTTCACTTAGGTTGTCCCGTTCTTTGAACTAAAAGTGCGAAATAAGTAACTTAAATAAATAACACAACCAATTAAACGACACATTCCTACAGAATAATCTTCAAATGTGTTATACGAGCACAGCCGTATTTGGATATGTGCTGTGACCACCGTGGAAATCGAACCCCAGATTTTTACAGTTGCAAATCCATAGGCTTAGCAGGAAACTACGGACACGAAATATAGTTCTTATTTCTTTTATCTAATCACATTTTTTATAAACAACAAATCGGCTTAGTTTGAACTTAGCGGGTATGCGTACGCAATAGTTTGTTGATTTGGCGGGAAAATGTTTACTGTGGTTCTTCTTTACAAATTTTCTTAATAATTCGACGACTTCTCTTTCAATCATATTTTACCTTAAATTAAAAAAAAAGTTATGTTTATTTTTTTAACATCCCATAAAAAAAACCGGCTTCTGATGGTAACTAAAAGTACACACAACCTATTCACCTGTCTAGCCTCGTTCTCAATATCCAAACGAAGGATAATCGTTAGTCAACAGTGATTACGAAACTGTCACCCTTGTGTAAAATATCGTAAACAGAACACTTACGTGACCATCTGCACGAGCATACACTGTCGGTACAACCTTGATGTAATACTGGAACATTATTGCGCCTAGAAATAAAAACATATCCTAGCATTAGTATAATATATGATTTTACTAATGTCAGCTTGTCGAACTAGAAGTTAATCGAAACGTCAGTTTGACTTTATTATTAAACGTAAGCCGACTCGTATTTTTTAATACATCATTATAAATCAGTTATTTTTTTTACTGTATTATTAAACGTCTGCCTTTCAAAATATATCACTATAGGTCCATCGAAACGTCTTCCAAATGCTTGGCATCATATTATATTTCGATTATGACATATCGATATAATTATATGGTATGATTCAGTGCACATGTATATGCTACGTATGTCTTCCAAGGCCGCTGGTTGATAAAGTTGTGCCAAACGAATCGTCTCGGTATCGAGGTTTATACAAAGGTAGAAAATATCACCTCATCTCTTGGCATTTATTTAGATAAAAACACGTAAATAAAGCTTACAAATTACCATATGAAACTTGGTTACAGAGATTAAACTTGACTTATAGTGGCTTTGTTTATTTTTGAATTTCGCGAAAAGCTACACGAGGCCTGTCTGCGTTAGCCTTTCCTAATTTAACAGTGCAAGACTAGAGGGAAGGCAGCTGGTCATCACCACCCACCGCCAACTCTTGGACTACTCTTTTACCAACGAATAGTGGGGACTGACTGTTACATTATAACGACCTCACAGCTGAAAGGGCAAGCATGTTTGGTGTGACGGGGATTCGAACCCGCGACCCTTGGATTACGAGTCGAGTGCCGGGCAATGTTTATAGTAGCAATGATCGTTAAACTGACAAAGTACAAAATACGTGATGACTTGTTAACCTGAAGATGACCTTGGAAGGTCGAAACGTTGTTCTTTGCTTGTCAGTAAGTGTTAATACCCATACCAGCCGTTCTGAAAGTACGAAAGTGCAATAATTAAATTCGTTTTATTGTGCCCCTGTAAATGTGGGTCATAGACCCACAGGTTTATCAATAAATATACAGAATCATTTCGTTGATCAACCCAAGACACATACTGATGACCAATATGATTTACAATGTTGAAATAACTTAAGAGACCAACTGTACCCATTCAAAAACGATTTGCGCGCCCCCTTCTTCTTCTTTAAATAATACTGCAAAACAAAGTTTATGCTTCTTGAACACTGTTGGGTGTTTGGTGTTTGGCTGCTGATCACGAAAACCACATCCAGATTTGTCCATCACGTACCGTTTCATCGAAATCTTCAATTTCACCTGGACATTGATACAATGGTTTGTTTGTTTTTTGTTTTTTGAATTTTGCACAAAGCTACTCGAGGGCTATCTGTGCTAGCCATCCCTAATTTAGCAGTGTAAGACTAGAGGGAAGGCAGCTGGTCATCACCACCCACCGCCAACTCTTGGGCTACTCTTTTACCAACGAAAAGTGGGATTGACCGTCACATTATAACGCCCCCACGGCTGGGAGGGCAAGCATGTTTGGCGCGACTTGGGCGCGAACCCGCGACCCTCAGATTACGAAGCGCACGCCTTAACGCGCTAGGTCATGCTATACTTACATAAACATGTATAATAAAAATATTAAAATTTATAAAGACGAGTGGACGCCGATATATATATATATATATGCAACCTAACCAGCTATAGGAATATAGAAACTTATAATGCTTCGTTTGTCTTGAATTTCGCGCAAAGCAACTCAAGGGCTATCTGCGTTAGCCGTCCCTAATTTAGCGGTGTAAGACAAGAAGGAAGGCAGCTAGTCATCACCACCCACCGCCAACTGTTAGACTACTCTTTTACCAACGAATAGTGGGATTGAAAGTCACATTATAACGCCCCAACGGCTGAAAGGGCGAGCATGTTTGGTGCGACTGGGATTCGAACCCGCGACCCTCAGATTACGAGTCGAAAGCCTTAACCTATGTGTAAGTATGCACTACTATTTTCACAGTACAAGAGAGGAGACATTAAGGTCCCAGACATTAGTTCTGTGATTGAATTAGAGCGATAAAATTCGTCATTTTTTTTCTGTATGCTTGTCTGGAAAAGTCATTTACTTATTTACTTAGATTAACGTTTATTGAATTAGTGAAATTTTGACTTACCCCATAAACAAGTACTCAGCGATTTAGATAGTTTTATAACTACAAATAAACTTTACTTTGTTCAGCCAATAATGTAAAGTAGTCATTGTTAATACTTAGACATTTTTGTAGTGGTTTTAAATGGTGATTTATAAGGCCGCCATTTTGTTTCAACAAGATCCCAACTATTAAATGCTAACATAATTAATGATATTGAATACAAGTCTAAAGAGGTTATAATTTCGTTGTGTGGATCGCTGATTAGGCCACATTTGAATTACTGAGTTCAGTCTTGAGTGACTTAAATAAAAAAAAACAGGAGATTGAATTGTGGGAAAGAGAGAAGAGAACGGTTATTAGGATGATAATTGATATAAACAGGTTGTCATAAGAGGACAAGTTAAGACACATGAAATTGTTTTCTCTTGAAAACAGAAGAGTTAGAAGGATCTGATTAAGATGTGTGTGATTAAGGAAGTTGGTAGTGTTAGTACATCATCTGTTAATGGGTGGATGACGGAACGTACTTTAGTCGGTGAGTCAGGTTAGGAGTTATCTTGAAGTCAAACAGCTTTATTTTTCTAATAGGATGGTTTGTTTTCAGACGTAGTGTATGCAGTTAACTTTAAAGAAGTTCATGTGAAGGCTTAATAAATTTTCGAATGACAACGACTGGGTCTGAGTGGTCTGTTTTCAAGTTTAGTTTAGTAGGGGGAACTCTCTAGGTTGACCAAGAGGTCAGTGTCGTCCTTAAGTTGAATATATGTGCATGTTTGAATGTATAATTTCCCACATGCATATATATCATAAGACAACAATAACATTTATAAACTTTCCCATACATACATACATCACTGGACAACAAGAAAACCTATGAATTTTCACAAACGAATACATGCATCACTGGATATCAACAAAAATTAACCTTACGTAAATCATATGATATTATCACTGGGTTCGCGTCCAGCAGCTGTGTAAAATATATAGATTCATGTAAAATTATCTATGACCTATCTACTGACCTATCATATGACACGAAGGTATTAACGTGTAGTCATCATAATGTTACACAAAAGGTGGAACAGAAATAACTGGTTATGTTTCACCAGAGATAAGATACAAGAATAATTATCTAAACATTTTCGGCAGTGAATGGGTTTCAACAGAATTCGTTACTTCAAGCAATAGAAGCAAGACTCAAAAACCTTCCACAGTATTGTTACGATCACTTGTTTAACACTTTATCTTGACAGAGTACAGCTGAGGACAACATTTCGCCGAATAGTATCTTTGGTGATATTTAATTAGCACCTTTAAATAGATGGAACTAATTTTAAAAATAACTAATCACGAGCGGCAGTCATGGGGGACATCACCCCCCCGAAAACCGAAAACGAAAAACAATTATTATTTTTTATTTATGCAGCATATGTAAACATATTTTTAATTCATATTTTCACACAACTTTGCTCCCCACACCCGGACAAACATGTTTGTGGACGTCCATGGCTAACTGTGGGAAGTTTTAACTTCGAATAAGGTGTTTTTATTAAAACAAAATAAACATTCATTTTCAATGTAGAAATAATTACTACATGATTTTATATTGAACAACGAGCTTTTGGAATACAAGTCCTTCTTAAACAATTTACAAGTGATTTATAAACTTGTAATCACTGGTCGAAGTATTTATACCTCACTGAAAATAAACTGAACAATATCTAAAAATGTGATTTTTTTGTGGGGAGTTCTGAAATGAAGTGTCCTGACTGTGTACTTCAGTCGTAACTAATTGCATCAAAACGATCCAATGTTCGGAGCTCAAGATTTTTTATAAATGTTACTGATATAAACTGTAATGTTTTTATACAATAAAAGTGATGCCGTTTATTGAAAAATAATAGTATTTTAATAACTCTAGTTTCTCAGTACCACATTAAAACTTATATCAACAAAAATATAATCAAACTTTCACGTACAGTCCTAGAAAAAGTCGTGTTTTTGTTCTGAGGAGAATACTTTTATTTACAATTATGTTCTATTACAGAGAAATGGTTGTTCCACTTACCACACTTAATTTTCTAATTGTCTGAATCTTGAATTCCCAAACTGTGAAATATTTGATGATTTTTGTTGTGTATGGTATGATTCAAGAGATATCGTAACATACATAGATAGTGACATACACGCTACGCCCATTATAGCAACATTTTCAACACATTTATCTATTTAAAAATCTTGCTGTTTTGTTTGCATTGAACTAGTGTCGCCATCTGTCGTCTATATATAGATATATATTTTGAATCATTGATGCTAATTGTTTAATATAGTACACAACAATCTCACTGGTGAACAAACCGAAATTCTCAATCAAAGCAGAGCGCCTCTGAAAAGCACTTTCTAATAGAGCGTAGCCGTGCTTCGAGCAATAGAAATACTCACACGGAAAACAAACCAACGTGTGTGTGTGTGTGTGTGTGTGTATATTACACAACAAGACTGTGTAACCGTTTTATCCACAAATGACCTAAAATCAAAATATATAACACAATGGAACAATATAATCTGACACATCTGTGTATAAATCACATAGTGTACACATGTCGACAAGTTTACAATGAAAACAGAAAATGTCAGGAAGTGTTCTTGACACAAATGTGAACAAGGCCCCCTCAACAATGATTGAACAAGGTTATTACGATGAACAAACAAGGTGGAAAGGGTAGATGCTAGTTAGTACACATAACTTCTACAACACTTCCCATGTAAGCTTCACTCTGAACTAAACATTTTATTTTACCTGTGTTCTCGTAACACTTGATGATGTTCACACAACAACATTAATGCAATGTTTGATGTGGCAAAATAATATAACAAAAGTGTACATGAAGTTCTATAATGAACATGCAACATCATGATAACTGTTTCACATGACTCGAGATATTATAAGAAATTAATATGAAAATACTGTCCATTAAATCTTATAATTTACAAGTAATACTATTATAACTGTTTCACATAACTCTAGATATTGTAACAAAATAAGACAAAACTCCAAGTGAAGTCCTATAATGAACATGCAACATTATAACTGTTTCACATGACTCTATCTATATTGTAACAAAATAACATAACAAAACTCTAACTGAAGTCCTATAATGTACATGTAACATTATAACTGTTTCACATAACTCTAGATATTGTAACAAAATAACATAATAAAACTCCAAATGAAGTCCTATAATGTACATGCAACATTATAACTGTTTAACATGGCTCTATCTATACTGTAACAAAATAACATGACAAAACTCCAAATGAAGTCCTATAATGTACATGCAACATTATAACTGTTTAACATGGCTCTATCTATATTGTAACAAAATAACATGACAAAACTCCAAATGAAGTCCTATAATGTACATGCAACATTATAACTGTTTAACATGGCTCTATCTATATCTATATTGTAACAAAATAACATATAACTGTTTAACATGACTCTATCTATATTGTAACAAAATAACATGACAAAACTCCAAATGAAGTCCTATAATGTACATGCAACATTATAACTGTTTGACATGGCTCTATCTATATTGTAACAAAATAACATGACAAAACTCCAAATGAAGTCCTATAATGAACATGCAACATTATAACTGTTTAACATGACTCTATCTATATTGTAACAAAATAACATGACAAAACTCCAAATGAAGTCCTATAATGTACATGCAACATTATAACTGTTTGACATGGCTCTATCTATATTGTAACAAAATAACATAAAACTCCAAATGAAGTCCTATAATGTACATGCAACATTATAACTGTTTGACATGGCTCTATCTATATTGTAACAAAATAACATGACAAAACTCCAAGTGAAGTCCTATAATGAACATGCAACATTATAACTGTTTCACATAACTCTAGATATTGTAACAAAATAAGACAAAACTCCAAGTGAAGTCCTATAATGAACATGCAACATTATAACTGTTTGACATGGCTCTATCTATATTGTAACAAAATAACATGACAAAACTCTAAATAAAGTCCTGTAATATACATACAATGTTATTGCAAGTTGTACATTACTGCAGATAAAGTAACATTATTATAAACATCGCATGACAACAATTAAAGGAGAGAATCACAACTCAACATGGCATTTATTAATGTACACGAAACTTTAGTTAAAGTGTTACAATATATTGGTTCAGAAAATTTCAAATAATACTGTACACAACTTTAGCTTACGTGTACACACAACCACACGTACACAACTTTAGCTTACGTGTACACACAACCACACGTACACAACTTTAACTTGTGTGTACACACAACCACATTAGTTGATATCACTTCATTAGCAAGCTGAAATAATAATTGCATAAAGTTAAGTAATATTAAGTGAAAAACATTGTTATAAGTTTCACATTAGTACAACAATGATGCACAAAACATAACATTTATAGCTGTTTGTTTGTTGGTAATTATTAAACAACACACATGATATCAAAAAGGTGGACAACAACAGGGTTACATAATTAATGATCATTAGAAATATATATGCAAAAACGGCTCGTTTGGGTTGAGAAAATATTTTACACAGAAGAGCAAACAACGTTTCGACCTTCATCAGTCATCGTCAGGTTCACAAAGAAAGAGGTAATTGACCGGAAGCTGACCACATGTTTGGAAGGGGTTGTGTAACTGAGTGTCGGAATGTAGAGGGCAGTGTTAGATGTTTGAATATATAATTTATTTATTTTATTATATTAATATAGATATAAAGGCGTTCTTTTATATTGGTTTATTTTGGCTTTAAGTTGTTCTATAAGTAAGGCTTCTTTAATTTTGCGTTTGTTTTTGTTTGTTTCTTTATTTAGTATTTGAGTGTTTTCTATGGTTATGTTGTGTTTATTTGACTTGCAGTGTTTGAAAACGTGTGAAGGTGACTTTTTGTGTTCTTTGAATCTGGTTTCCACTTTTCTACTTGTTTCTTCAATATAGAAGTCGTGGCAGTTATCACATTGTATTTTATAAATAATGTTGGTGTGGTGTTTGTCAGTATAGTTTTTACATAGTATAGACCTCAGTTTTGTGCCTGGTTTTTGAATAAATTTGGTATTAACTAGAATGTCATATTTTGTTACTAGTTTTTGCCAAATGTTGGTTATTTGTCTGCTGATGTCGGGAATATATGGTATGCAGCCATAGAAAATACCCAAAGGCTAAATAAAGAAATAAACATAAACAAATGCAAAATTAAAGAAGCCTTACTTATACAACAACCAATATAAAGGAACGTCTTTATACCTATATTAATATAATGAAATAAATAAAATTATATATTCAAACATCTAACACTGCCCTCTACATTCCGACACTCAGTTACACAACCCCTTCCAAACATGTGGTCAGCTTCCGGTCAGTTACCTCTTTCTTTGTAAACCTGACAATGACCGAAGAAGGTTGAAACGTTGTTTGCTCTTCTATGTAAAATATTTTCTCAACCCAAACGAGCCGTTTTTGCACGTATATTTCTCTACAAGTGGGTTTTCTCAACATCACTGATAATGATCATTAGTGTAAAAGATGTCGGATAGGTAGGAAATGTTAACATACCACAGTTGTATGTGCTGTAAAATAACTTGTACAAGATTTAACAGAACTAACAACATTAGAAAATGTGCCTTACCTGTCATATGTTGTTAACATTATCAACATTAGACAGATGTGGCAAATATGGTTAAACAAAGATCTATATTACTTTAGTTACTGCATATATAACATTACCCAAACAAGCTTTATGTTACTATAGTTACTACATATACAACATTACTAAAACAAAGTTCTATGTTACTATAGTTACTACATATACAACATTACACAAACAAAGCTATATGTTACCATAGTTACTACACATACAACATTAATCAAACAAAGCTCTATGTTACTGTAGTTACTGCATATATAACATTACTATACCAAAGCTTTATATTAATATAGTTACTGCATATATAACATTACTATACCAAAGCTTTATATTAATATAGTTACAGCATATATAACATTACTATAACAAAGCTCTGTATTACTTCAGTTACTACATATACATTACTAAAACAAAGCCTTATGACTTTAATTATTACATATACAACTTTACTATAACAAAGCTCTGTATTACTTCAGTTACTACATATACATTACTAAAACAAAGCCTTATGACTTTAATTATTACATGTACAACTTTACTATAACAAAGCTCTGTATTACTACTCTATACATTACTAAAACAAAGCCTTATGACTTTAATTATTACATGTACAACTTTACTATAAGAAAGCTCTGTATTACTCTAGTTACCACATATACGACATCATTAAAACAATAATTTATATTACTTTAGTTACTACATAAACAGTGTTACTAAAACACACAGCACACAACATCAATCACTGCATGTGTTAATACATTATGATAAACAAGACTTCAGTTAGCACAGAAAAATTATAATGAAAAGGGGTGTTAATATTAGTAAAAACGACAAACAACATATTTATAATATAACTACATAACATTAATCTAAGTTCCCACAACACAAAGACACAAGTATCAGCTTGATACATTTATAACTGTTTTTGTATATGCAAGAAGCCAAAGACATAACAAACCGCAGCCTTCAGTAATTTGGTTATAACCACGTAAATGTACCCAGGTAAGTATCTGTTCAAAAAACATGAATTTTGCAGTTCTAATGTGATATTTCAACAGTTCAGTTAATCTACCTGGGAAACAATAAATTTAAGTTCTGCTTTGTGTCATTTGAACTTTTATAAAAAGCCATGCAGATTTTCACATGTTTCAACATCTGAAACTTTTGAATTGACCCAAATTATTTCATTTCTTGGCAAATTAACTAGAAATCTGGTAGAATATTACTTTGGTTCAATATATCTTTTGATTTAAGCCTTTTTAAGGATTATATATGACAAACATCAAACAACCTAACAATATTTTGGGCTCATGTACAATCATATTTACAATAACCAAGATCAAAGCTGACACAAATATAAATTTTCATTCAGCCAATACACTGACATTAAAAAAGTTGGATTTTCCAATTCTGAGTCCTTTTAGGGGTCAGAACTCACAAAAAAGCATAATTTTGATGTTTTTGGTCAGTTAAGTGACCATACTTTGACCAATTTACATGGGATTTGGTACATACACACTTTTATACAAGTCTCATACACTGACAAACAAATATTATGCATTCTCAGTAACTATGAAGAGAGAGGAGTCAAGGTGTCACAAGGTGTCTCAAGTTTTATGACAATTATTCTTTCATATTTCATCCAATTTACGTGGGATTTGGTACAAATACACTTTTTATAAGTCTCAAAAAGAGATATATAGAATTTTTGTCTTTTGATCAAATTTTCAGTGAGAAAAAGCACAATTTGTGGTTTTCATGAACTATTCATTCGTACGTCAACCAACTTACATGGGATTTAGCACAAAGATACGTTATTCTAGGTCCCCAGCAGTTGTATACAGTTTTCAATTTTGTACATTCTTTGTCATTTTTTTGGTGTTGAAATTGGCCATGTTGAGATTGTATAACAAAGACATATTGAATTTGTCTAGAAATATTGGCATCTTTAACAATATGAAACAAAGGATGAATAAAACAATAAATTGATGTAATGTTGATAATGACAATGTTTAGTTTAATATTTAAAAATAAACCTTTAATATCTCATGCTGAAAAACTAAGATAAAAATAGCACTTCTGAAATATCAACTGAGTAGGACTGTAAACTATTATATAAACAATTTTATTTGTTTTCTTAAAAACTGTACAGTTTGTTGTTTATCACAATGGATTATCTATTTTCTGCTCACCACAGGTATCTAAACTCTATTTTCAGCATCATAAACCCTCAAACTTACCTCTGAGCAACAGAGGAGCAATTTATAAAGATGATTTTCAAAAGTAATCAAATGTAAAAAATATAAAATAGTGTTCATACCTTCTTCAGCTACTTGTTCTGTTCCATCCAGAAGGTTAGTTTTCCCTGGTATGTTTCGACCAAAGGACAAGTGACGTATTCGATGTGTCAAGTTAAACTGTTACAAACCAAACCTCATATAACTAATATTGCACAATTTAACAACAATAAAGTCAATTTCAATAAATATTAATATTTTTATTTGCAAATTATATTTTATTAGTGTCTTCAGAATAGTTCTGAGAATTAAATTTGTTAATTATGTAATGAATGTAACGTTCACAAGTCTACAAAATTAGTTCCTTAAGCACACGTTTTACATAAATCAAAAATGCTATATTGTATATGTGCATGTGTGTGTATACAGTCATGCAAAAAAATTAGGACACCATATGAAATCCTGTGTATTTTTGTAACATTTCTGGATATATAGATATTTAATCTCAATTTTAACAATACTGAGATATTATAGGAATATAACTAAACAATTAAAACTAAAGAAAAGACTTTTCAAGATCTTCTGTAAATGTAATTCTACAAAAATGCATATTCTAACTGAGGAAAAAGTTAGGACACCCTACCCCCTAATAGCTAGTGTTACCCCATTTGGCTGAAATAACTGCAGTGAGACGCTATCTACCAGTCTCCGACATCGGTCTGAAGAAAGTTTGCCCCACTCCTCAATGCAGAATTCTTTCAGTTGTGAGATGTTTGAGGGGTTTCTTGCATGTGCATGTTTCAAGTCACCCTACAGCATCTCAATGGGATTAAGATCTGGGCTTTGAGTTGGCCATTCCAGGACTCTCTATTTCTTAGTTTTCAGCCAGTCCTTGGTGGATTTACTGGTATGTTTTGGGTCATTGTCATGTTGCAGGGTCCAGTTCCGCTTCAGCTTTAATTTTCGTACAGATGGTCTCACATGATCCTCAAGCACCCTCTGATACACGGTAGAATTCATGGTGGATTCTATGATTGTGAGCTGTCCAGGTCCTGCTGCAGCAAAGCAGCCCCAAACCACAACACTTCCACCTCCATGCTTCACAGTTGGTATGAGGTTCTTTTCCTGGAATGCTGTATTTGGTTTACGCCAAACATGTCCTCTGTTCTGGTGTCCAAATAATTCAGTTTTGGACTGATCCATCCAAAGAACATTATTACAGAAGTCCTGGTCTTTGTCTACATTCTCTCTGGCAAACTTCACTCTGGCCTTGATGTTTCTCTTAGAGAGCTAAGGTTTCCTCCTTGCACACCTCCCATGCAAGTTAAACTAGTGCAGTCTCTTTCTGATTGTAGAGGTATGGACTTTCACATCAACAGTAGCCAGAGCCTGCTGTAGGTCCCGTGATGACATGTTAGGGTGTTTGGAGACCTCTTTTAGCATCTTGCGGTCTGCTCTGGGGGTGAACTTGCTTGGACGACCATACCTGGGCATGTTGGCAGTTGTTTTGAAAGCCCTCCACTTGTTGACTATTTTCCGGACAGTGGAATGGCTGATTTCAAACTCTTTTGAGATCTTTTTAAATCCATTACCAGACTCATAAGCTGTTACAATTTTCTTTATGAAGGCTCTCACCATGGTGCTCACTCTCACTTCAACAGTCAGGAGCACACCAAACTAAATGTCTGAGGTTTAAATAGGGAAAGCCTCATTCAAAATGCTGAGTAATGATCTTCTAATCATGTGCACCTGGTGTGATACACCTGTGTGTGAGTTGAGCCATTTTGTGGGAATAAATGTAGGAGTGTCCTAACTTTTGCCTCAGTTAAAAAATGCATTTTTGTGGAATTACATTTACAGAAGATCTTGAAAAGTCTTTTCTTCAGTTTTAATTGTTTAGTTATATTCCTATAATCTCTCAGTATTGTTAAAATTAAGATTAAATATCTATATATCCAAAAATGTTACAAAAATATATACATAATAAAATATCTCCAATACAGATTAATGGTTTTTGGTTTGGTTTGAATTTTGCATAAAATTACATGAGGGCTATCTGCGCTAGCCGTCCCTAATTTAGCAGTATAAGACTAGAGAGAAGGCAGCTAGTCATCACCACCCACCGCCAACTCTTGGGCTACTCTTTTACCAACGAATAGTGGGATTGCCTGCCACATTATAATGCCCCCATGGCTGAAAGAGCGAGCATGTTTGGTGTGATGGGGATTTGAACCCACAACCCTCAGATTACAAGTTGAGTGCTTCACAGATTAACAAAAACACAAATTGTCTCTTCAAGCTGGCATGACATACAACTCAAAAAACGCTGTAAGAGTTTAGATTTTGAACTAAGAGTGCACGTGAACTCGCATTCAAATGTAAGTAATGAAACACACCAAGCTCTTTATTAAACTGCCAACAGGCACTGTCATCATGAAAAGACAAAGCCTATACTAAAATTTCAATATCCTGTAATCAGAGGAAAAATACACTCTCCATTAAAATATATCCACTTCAATAATAACTAAAGTTAAATAATCATGCAAAGTGTAAGTGCAGAAGTAACTTTTCAGAAAACTTGAGTGGGGTGCTGTTTATTTCTTTAACAATTTCTGGTAACAAAAGGATATTTATGGATGGTTATCTTTCTCAAAAGATACTGACAAACTAGTTCGTACTAAGTTACGATATAACAAGGTGCCTAACAATTAACAATAAAACAAAAGATACTGACAAACTAGTTCGTACTAAGTTACGATATAACAAGGTGCCTAACAATTAACAATAAAACAAAAGATACTGACAAACTAGTTCATACTAAGTTACGATATAACAAGGTGCCTAACAATTAACAATAAAACAAAAGATACTGACAAACTAGTTCGTACTAAGTTACGATATAACAAGGTGCCTAACAATTAACAATAAAACAAATTCCAAGTCCTTGAGTACAAGACCATGGGAAAAAGAAATTATATATATATATATATATATTATGATCATAAAACAGATAATAATAGAGAAAAATATTATGACTGTTTATGTAAAATGATTAAAACTGTTAAACTGTTTTGTGTTTGTTACCAGTTATAATTTTTGTTTTTCAATGCACTTAAAAGCTAATCAGTACGAAACCCAGAAAGAAAACAAAAACAAATAACTAGTTCAAGTAAATAACAAAACAAAATGAATAAAATATGAACACATAAAGTGGTCATTTTAAAATACAAGTCTTCATTACTAATTACACTTTTAATCTTATATTAATAACACACTGCTATGGTGATGAAAAGCAAATGTATACTTATTACTTTAGTTTATTTGTGGCTAATTTTTATCCAAGAAGAATACAAGCAACTCTTGGAACTTTATCCTCCGATCAGAACTCTAATTTTTATTTTTCTGTTACTTAGCATGTATTTAATTAGAACATTTTTATACGTAGTTCCTGTATTAGTTTTATTACACGAAGAAAAGTATTACACTTTTACCAATAATACAAACAACACTCTGATTATGATGTTAGTAAAACACTACTAGTAGTAGCGTAAATGGTAGATTAAGTGTTTTCTACTTTGAACACCACATTTAACTTCCTATATTAAAATTACGGTCTTTGATAAAAGAGATATGAAAATAACCTTGTTAAAATTACCTCTTACACTTGTATGAATCTCCCAATGAGAAGTAACAACATTTTCAAATGGTAGTAAGAACTCAGAGATAGAAAATAAAAGTTGGGAAGAACTGTACCTATTCCTCTCTGCAAATGATTTATGAGTATATCGAAAATCATGGGTGTCCATAGAGGTGTTGGTGGGTGTTAGAGGGAGGCCTCCTCCCTCTCCATAAAAGAATTAGAAATACGATTCATTCTTTGTTCATTCAGAACGTGCACATAAATTTAGTTTTTTTATTCAATTCACAATTTCACACCACTCTGCTCTCTCCAGAAAACTATACATCTCCCCAGAAACATCTCTATGGATGTCCATCTCTAAAATAGTACTGTTTTGAGGGTATACCTAGCTTTTCACACCAAAAGTTACCGTATAGAAATAAAACCCTTCAATTTGCAGTAAAATGTAACAAGTACTAAAAAAAAACGTTTTTGAAACAATAACGATAAATGTTTCTTACATCTTTAGATGCCTCTAGTTAATAAACTGTTATGATTAAACTGAAGACATTACACAACATGTAACATCTAGTTGACACCTAAATCTGTGGGACGGTCAGGGCTGTTTCACAAAATGCACTACACTTATCGTAAAACGTTTAGAAAACTAATTGTTAAACAGTTTCATCACGAATCAAACTGATAGTAGCTGCATGATGACAATTAAAGAATGAAGACTAGAATAACATTCTTCAACATAATATAACTTTAAAAGCACATATAAATAAGTAATATCAATTGTACTACAATACATTTAAACAAAAATGCTACATTTCGTCTCATTGTGATATACACATTCAGACATGGATAAAACACCCTTTTCTTAAACTAGTTAACACTGAGAGGCTACCAAGAAGAACCATTTATAGAAACAGTTTAATTAAGTATTCCCTGAGCAACCTTAACACAAACACCACCACCATGTACCTACACACTAACATTAACAGGTTCATTAACATAAATTATAGATTTTTACAGTGATTTATGACGCTCCTCTAACCCCAAAAAAGTTCCTTCATTGACACTGTTTACATACAAGAAACTGTCAGTCCATAACAAATTGTAATATAAAATAATAAATATAGAAATGTCAAGAACATGTTGCCAATGTTACTACTTGTCTTTCACCATTGAATCAAGTGTCAACACAACAGTATTTTAAAATAATTAAAACAGCCATTAAAAAATACACAAAATATTTATTGAAGATACTTTTCATCAGTATTTCATACTAATAACCAGATTATGAAACATACCTGAGATGATGAAAATGGTTGTAAGTCATGGACTGTAATGGACAATATCAAAAAAATAAGTTACAAATAATATTTCACTTTCCAAATACAAAATCAATCTATTTTAATATGATTACACTTTAAAATAGCCCTCTCATATTATGAGTTTAAAATATTTGCAAAAGTTTAAGAAATAAATGAGAAAATCAAGTACGTTCTCATAAAATATGTGAGAACTACATGACTGGCTTATAAGAGTATTTCCCTGATAAAAAGAAAATTTGTTGTTGTAATGCAAATATTTGATCACTTTTTATAAACTGGCATTGTAAAAAACATAATTATGTAATGTCACTGTCCGATATAGTAGATGACTGTTTTTCTTTGTTGAATTTCATGCAAAGCTACTCAGAGGTTACTGCTCTAGCCATCTATAACTTAGCAGTGACAGACTAGATAGACGGCAGCTGGTAAGCCACTGCCGGCTCTTGGGCTACTCTTTACCAATGAATACTGCAACTGACCAGCAAGCACATTATAGCATTCCAATAACTGAAAGAGCAAGCTTGTTTGGTGACTGGAGTCAGATCTGCAAACCACAGATTGCGAGTCGAGCACCCTAACCACTATTATACTCAATGAACAGAATACGTAATGAAACTGTTAACTTTAAGAAGATCACTGACAAAGCTTTATGTGTAAAAATTAAGATATTAAAGGGTTAGAATTCAGTTAGAACTGAATAATTGAGTGATCAACACGAGATACCAAATATCTAAGTTGAGATTTAGTAAAGTTAGCACTTACTATGCACGTGATGCTGAGAAAAGCTTTTCCCAGGTGCTATGTGGAAGTTACCAGCAACCTGAAGTAAAAAAATTACCTTCATATCAATTTAGAGTGATAAACCAAAATTTCATATTTTGTACAAAATATTTTTAATAACATGTACAAATTCTAAAATTAAATTCTATAAGAGTCAAAAGTATAAAAGATTAATTTTACACTAATTATTAGAAAAACTTAAACTTCTATTCAATTCTTGCTTGTTATTAAATACTGGAGGATGTAATTTTTAAGCAGTAGTTTATTCTCTTATGATACGAAATCAATTTTAGAAAGTAATACTTGAATTTTGATAATTTTATTTTAAACTTTTTATGGCAAACTGACAACTAATTGTTTTCCACATTCATTAATCAATTTTGAGTGATAACAAATTTTGTATTTAGTTTCTTTAGTGACATCAAGCTAAATTTTTTAACAAGTCATCAGAGCATGATGGGCAAAACATTAAGCCAGATAACAACATGCAAATGTTCTGCATAAATGTGAATAAAACTACACATCTTCCTTGCTATTACTGTTATTGTCTTCACTTCAAATAACTGTTCTGTTACTTAAAATAAAAGAACAATCTTGGTATAGTACTTCAGGTTAACATATACATTAAAACTTTGACTAAACAACTATTAAAACTGTTAAAATGAAAACACCATAAGACAGTTTGCTGGACAAATTAAGTTGTCAAAATAAATGTATCACAAAACTTTCAATTCAGTTTTCAATTGAACCATCTTCTACTGAATATGTTTTAAAATGCCACAATATTCTATGTAATTTTTTTCTTTAGAACATTTTATGTCACATTTCTTTACAAGAGGTCCCACTAACCCAGTCCTTACGGTCGTATTATAATTAATTTATCAATGTTAAGTGCCAATAACTATCTTGTGTACTGCACAGAAACAAGCTGTATTACTCAAAATATGTTTTAAAAACATTTACTATCAAAATTTGGTTGATTATCTAGCCAAGGTCTACCTTCTTCTCTAAAACTAAACCATGAGCAAACATATTAAGGATGATTTAGATTTTATTGGTTGGTTGTTTGGCATTTTATGGCACAAAGCAACTAGGCAACCTGCACCAAACAACTGGTAAAAATTAAAAATAAACTATAATTATTGAACTTTGTGAAAAGGAATCATGTTAAAATTAAACAAAGTCCCATTTTTAATTAAAAAACTTAAATAGCATTAAAAAGACAAATGATCCTCAAAAAAATTAAAAACATTTGTAGAGTGGATAGTGTCACCTTTGCTAATGAGACTATCCAGTGTCAGAGGTTAACAAGTGGATCAAACATCCTGCCATCGTTATGACTCTGAACGATGGCAAGACAGTAAAATGTGAGCTATTGGGACTTGAGTGCCATACTAATCACACATTGGTGCATCAATCCCAGATAAAAGATAATGATGAGTTAAAAAACTGTGACCAATGCATAATTTAGTTAGGACAACTTCCTTCTTCCGATCCTTATGGAAACAAGACGGCCAAAGTCCAATAGAGGGTTTTACATGGAAAAGCTTGTTATCATATTGCTAATTCCAAGTCAACTGCCAATTGGTGCAGAGCCGAGCCTTGAAAACAAAACCATAGTCCATGTATGGAACAGACACAGCAGTGACAGCATCAGAGAAGACAGACTTAACTGCAGTGTTGGAAAGCTTGTACCCACAAATACCAATGTGGCTTGGTATCCAGAGAAACTGGATAGAAGTAGGTGTTAAAAGGAAATGGGCCAGTCAGTTTTGAATATCAGAGAGAACAGGGTGTGAACTAACATGAAGCAATTCCAGGGCCAGTAGAGAACTAAGTGAGTCAATATAAATAGTGTAGTTTGAGTACTGCTTAGCTTCTATGTGATCCAGGGCAAGAGATATGGCGTACAGTTCAGCAGTGAATACAGAAACTGTAGAGGGGATTCTACATGCAACCACCAAACCACAACAAACCATGGTGTAGAACCCACACAGTCACCTGATTTTGTTCCATCCGTATAAATAGGAATGGAAGGATGGTTTGAAAGATGTTCGGCAAATAGAAAATAGTATTTCCAATAGGGAGTATTTGCTTTCTTCAGATGACTCAAAGAAGGGCCACATTTGGGCATGGTAATAAGCCATGGTGGGATGGGCTGACCAATGGATATAGCAATGTCATCCAAGGTCAGAACCAATTCATCAAACTGTGCCCGTATACAAAGGCCAAAAGGAACAATGACAGACCGTCTATTCTGAAAAACTGTGGCTCACTGAAATAGGAAAACACAACCCAGGTGGGATGCTTTGGTAAGGAATGAAGTTTCAAAGCATATAGTAAAGACAGTTGTAAACAGAAGAGGAGGTTCATGATACTTAGTGATGAAACTGGAGAAGGGTGGAAAGCCCCTGTGCAGAGTTGAAGCATTTGAGGGTGAACAGGGTCCAACATCTTCAAGGCTGAGGTTCTGGAAGAACTATAGACCAGTGACCAATAGTCCAGTTTTGATCAAACAAGGGCACGACAGATCTTCAGCATAGAACATTAATCCCTTCCCCAAGAGATAGAAGAGAGGACACAGAGGATGTTTGACTCATAGCTACTTGATATATGATATAAAGGTCATCTTACAGTCAAAGATAAGCTGCAAGAACTTTGCCTCAGGGACCACGTGGAAGCACAACTTCACCAACATAGAGTTCAGAGTCTAGGTGAATACCCTGTTGGTGGCAAAAATGCATGCAAACAGTTTTAGAGAGAGAAAAGTTAAATCCATTTGCTGTGGTCCACTTTAGTAAACAATTGAGAACAGTCTGTAGCTGCCACTTAATAAACCTCATGTTCGATGACCAATACAAGATGTGAAAGTTGTTGAAATGGAGCTCTTTTGCAATGGTGGTGGTGGTGGTGATAGGGGAATGTCCAGTCATGGCATTAATCTTTATGCTGAAAAGTGTGACACTCAAGACATAGCCCTGAGGAACTCCAAGTTCCTGTAGGAAAGAACGGGAAAGTGTCAAACCCACACAAACTTGGAATTGCCTGTTCACTAAAAACTTTTTAATAAAAAGAAACAAATGACCACAAAACCCATATAAGGTCTCACAAAATGCCATACCTCCATGTTGTATCATAAGCCTTCTCAAGGTCAAAGAATACTGACACAAGATGTTGTCGCTCGAGAAAGGCTTCTCTGATCAATGTTTCAAGTCAAATCAGGTGGTCCATGGTGGAGCACAGTCGTCAGAGCCCACATTAGGTGAGCAAGAGGAAGTTGTTTGATTCGAGGAACCAAACAACACAAACATTAACCATCATCTGCAAGACCTTACAGAAACAGCTCATCAAATCAATTAAGCAATTAGACAGCAGTTTGAAGGAATCTTGAGGTCCTTCCCAGGCTTAGAGAAAGGTAGGATAATAGCCTGGTGCCATGCATCAGGAAAAGCATAATCCTGCCAGATCCAGTTAAAAACAACCAGAAGAATAGCAAGAGAAACAGGAGAGAGATGGCACAGCATCTCATAGTCTATATCATCCAGTCCAACAGACCAATGAACCAATGAAGAGCAAGCTTGAGTTTTACCAGTGTAAAGGGGCGACTATAGTTATAGAGATGATCGGCCTAAAAGGAAAGAAGTGATCACTCTGCCTGAGTCTTGATGGCTAAGAAAATGGAGGATGAAGCAGAAGTGCTAGATACTCAGGAAAAGCTCTCGCCAAGAGTATTGGCAATGCTCTAGACGTCACCAACTTCCTGACCATCAGAGAACAAGAATGAAAAAGGGACAGAATTATACTGCCCTCTGGCCTTCCACATCTTGTCCCATATGACTTTGGAACTAGCAGTAGAAAAGATGCTGATTGTGAATTTAATCCAAGATTCCTTCTGGCTTTGACATCTTACCTGCCAAGCACGTGTCCGGGCCGCCTTAGCGATGATGTGGTTGGAATGTGTGGGGTACTTACGAAATATATCCTAGGCCCGTTTTTATCCTTCCATGCTATGTGGCATGCATAAGTCTACCATGGGCAAGAATACCATGGAAAACTTGTTGAGGTTTTAGAAATACATTGAGCAGCTGCCCGGATAATACAGTCAGTCACTACTGCCACACAGTAATTTATCAATGGCTTACAGATGATTACAGGATCAAGTTCTGAGAGAGCAGTGAAAGAGGGCCAGTTGGCTTGGTCAGCTTACACTGGTGCATGCGGGTCGGGTGACATCGACTATGGCCAGTCTCTCTCAAAATTATCACTGCCCTGTGGGTGACTGTTGACCTCCATGAAAAGTTAAGGAGAGCAGACTAAGAAATCAAGAGCAGTAAGAGATTGACTAGATGCATCAAAGTTAGTATAAACACCAGTATTGAAGAGAGAAAGGTTTTTTGATCTGAGAGCATACACTCTACCCTCCTATCAATATCAGCACCTGCCTAGAGGGGATTATGTCCATTAAAAGATCCCAGGATTAAAAATGGAGACAGCAACTGTTCAACGAGAGTATCACAATCTGATTGATCATAGGTCTCTTTAGGAGACAGGTAAAAAGAACAAACATTGATGGTATGGCACATCCTTGGGGACTGTAACCATCCATGTTTCCATCATACAGCCTGTCATTTCTGTACAAAGAAAACCACTGAAGGGTGACTGTGTCAGCAGGTTTTAGAAATGTTTCCTGTAAGGAAAGACAAACAGGATGGTAAGAATCAATCAGTGCCTTAATATCATCTAAATTAGAATGGAAACCTTGACAGTCCACTGTATCAACGTGGCTATTTTTATTTACGTGGAAGAGATTTTGACAAACAGCCATTCTGTTTTTCACCTAGTCTCTTCTCTTTATTAGAAGGAGATCTATTGATTTCCATGGAACCTGCTCTGGGTCGAGTGGGCAGGAATCTGTCTTTACAAGCAGATTCCAGCGACTGAGGGCATGAACAAGTAATTATTCTGTATCTTGGGGCCAGATAAGAAGACAAACCCGAGGAAATGCCTGAACCTGGAACCAAAGAAAATGGATCATGGGATCTGCTGGAAGTAATGATAGGAACAGAGATGGGTGTTGACTCATCAATTTTCTTAGCCATGGAGGACAAAAGACTTTTCATGTGGTTTGAGAATGATTCTTTTGGAGGCACAGAGAGATCTGTCTGCACTCCCACTGCAGCAGTGCAGCAGCATACAACCAAGATGGAGCAGTGGACAGTAACCTATGAGCCTTAGGGTAAGAAACATTGTGAACCGTTTTCAAATGCTGTACCTCTTTTTCTTCCACCCACCTAAGGCATGAACAAAAGTAAAATGTGTGAGAGCCACTACAGTTAATACAATGAGGGTCCATTTTGCACTCATAGGCATCATGGTCCTTGCCACCAAAATAAGCACATGTCAAAGAACCATGACATGATGTTTTTGAGTGACTCAACTGCTGACATTGGAAACATCTGAGAGGGCTTGGAATATATAACCATACTCTGCAATTTAGATAACCTGTCTTGATGGTGACAGGTGGATGTTGTGATGTGAACGTCAAAATTAGGGCAATGGTCAGCATCATAATTCCATCTTTGCAAGTGGAAATACAGCTCACTGCAGAAACTCCTTGGGTGAAGAAACCAGTGAGGATATCTGACTCAGTGGTGTTCTTCAAATCCCTCTCACCAATAACTCCTCATGGCAAATTCAAAGTAGCATGGGGAGTAACCTCAATGGATATATCCCCAATGATCTTTGAATGCAAGAGGAGTTCACTATGTTTTGAAGTGGATGTTTCCACCAAGATGTCCCCAGAACGTAGCTTTCTGACTGACTCTGGAGATCCAACAAGCCCCTCTAGTTCCTTCTGAATATTTACCCTAAAGACCTGTCTGATAAAGAATGTAATGTCAGAACATGAGGTACAGTTGATGAAGAAGTTGAAGATTGCTGTTCAGAATCTTCAAGATGTGGTTCTTTACCTATGGTTTGTTTTTCACTATTTTATTTTTATTTGGGGGATTGATAATAAAGAAGGAATATTTCTGTGCCAGGTGAGAAAATGCACTTAAATGCTAGGGTTTTGTGAGTACTATACCTAAACACCAGCATCAGACACAATGTCCACAACACCAGTTGAAAATCTCCAATACTGGTACTCAGTTGACCCTAGCCCAAGTGGACCAGCTGACTTACCCTGGGGAGTTTACCCCAAGGCTGCCCATCTACAGGAATTCAAAGCCAAAGTAGTTGGTTAGGGTTGTACCCCTCAACCACCAGGATCCTCTCCTCCCCTTCCATGGGTCGCCACGCACGGCAAACATGTGGGTGATGTTTAGATCACAGAGGAGGTATATTAAAGAAGAGAACTTTCTCTGGGAGATACCCTCACCATGTATAGGAATCTACACCAAGGGGATTAAAATTTTATAAAATTTCATTTAAAATAACTGTTTCTACTGGTACATGTATAAGGATGTTGCACATAATAGTTACCAAGTCTTCAATTAGAAAGTAATAAAGACTACAGCATTTTTTAGGCCTAAAGTTACTCTAATTTTTATGTTTTTAGTATTAAAAATAGGACTAAAGCATTAAAGACAGAGTTAAATATATTTAGATGCTGCAAGTTAAACATACCCTGTTGACTTCTAGGTAGCCAAATATCTGGCAACCTTCTTTATCGTGAACCTTTAACTTCTCATTATAATTTTCCCTCTTACACTGTTCAAAGGTATCAAGATCGGGAAGAGCCCAGCCTTTTCTCCGATACGCTTCTCGAATGTCATCACATGTATTGCAACAACTTCATAGAGAAAAAAAATAAAAGATGAAGGATATTAAAATCTAAATCACTAAAATAAAAGTTATTTCCTTCTAGGAGAAGATCTGATTTTGTTATTAGTAATTCTGATTATGGATTTAGCACACAGGATCACATACAAAAGTTGAGACTCTTTAAATGGTTCACTCTTCTTTTCCATGATAATATAGGGTGAAATTAGTCAAATTGACAGTTTTGTAAAAAGACGAAAACTTTTTTAATAATCTTTTTGATAGATAGTAATTAATACAACGACATCCCCCTCTCTGAAATTTATAAAAAATTTACCATTTCTGTTGCATCTACAAGATTATATTCAGGCATTTTTATTTCAGTTTATAAATTTTGAAAAAACTGTTTATTAACTTTCAATTTAAACATAACATTCTATTAGAAGAAAGTACAATAATTATGCTTAAGCATTAATTTGCATCAGAACATAATAATAAAGCTGAAGACAGTTGACAAAACATTTTAATTACAATTCACAAACATGTGAAACTCACTTATTCAATCTTCACATAAATATCTTAAAATAACGTTACAAATATAATTTTTGACTTATAAGAAGGTATCATCAAGTTCAAATTTACTGGGATATTCAAATATCTTTATCATTAGACATCATGACTTCATCCCTAGTACATCAAAATATAGTCTAAAACAATCACATAATTATTTTAAAACAAATTAGCAATGTTTGTATATGTTACTAAATACACTATATGGAGTGCCACAATAATGAAATATTGTTTTCATGTAAAATGCTTTGAACATATAATTCAGCTAAACATCAGGAATTCATTTTAACTTGAGGACATCACGTTCCATAAATAGATTACACTATGTAACAAATTTTGTTTCTGGATAGTACATGCTATTTTTTAATTGCTTATGTTGTAAAAGTATATAAAATGGCCTTATTCATTTCAAACTTTGCTTTTGTGACCTTGATAATGAAATTTACAAATTAACATATTTTCTGTGTATAAACAGGCAAATTTGCACATTTTCATTCACATAAGGTCTGAATAAAACAACATATGAATCAAGATTTACATGTATTTGTACTAAAGTTACACAAAAATGTTTAGAGGTGAGTAGTTTTTCTGAGATTTGAAACTGTAATGTAAATCACTTTCACATATCAGCCCCCAAATAAAGTCTCCTATCATGTTTTTGTTACACACTCCCAGGTCACAAAAGCGAAGTTTTAAGACAAAAATAGGTCTTTTCCATTTACTTTAGGCATAAGCAATTGGGAAATAACACTTTCTGCCCAGGAACAAGAAAAATTAAAAATTTTGTTACATTGTGTTATTTGTTTGTCTTATCTAGAGGTATGGCATGTGTTAAAAATATCCTTTTAAATACTTATTTAAATTAAAGCCTAGTCAGCTAGGTAAATTATGAAGGTAAAAATAAATATACAGACATACCATTCTGCAAAATTAAAACAAAACAATGATACCAGCTTACAGAAATGTGAACCAGAATGTCACAAGCTACAGAACTCCCTCTTAAAAACTAATCAAACAGTTTAAGTTAAAAAGAATAATATATTCACAAACATACTTCATATTTTTGTACTCTGCTCCATAGCAACTTTCACATCTATTAGGGTCTAGTGTTGGCTTGATAGCCTGAAAATACAAGTCATTCTCTATTATGTATAAAACTCTATATGTAAAAAGCATCCAAACTTTATTATCTACAAGAGAAGGTTTTAAGACTGTCTGAATAATAAATAATAGAAAAAGAATCTTTGAAATGTAAACTACAACAATTTAAGTCATTCTCAATTATGTTTTTTTCTAAAAAAAACAGTAAACAATCTAACATACATTTGTGAGAATAACGACAAGTAACACTGTCATTAAATGTGTGAAAAAAAATGTAACTTTTAAATTGATTTTATTAGGTTTGAAATTAACGAAGTTGAAGCAAGTAAATTAATGGAAGAACCATTAAAATAAATAATAGAAATGTATATAAAAATACTGTAGTATCAGAACAGTTTGTTTTCATAAATTATTAATTACTTGAAACAATTTATTACAAAGTTTTTCATATCTTGGATTCTTTCAGTGTTTTGTTGAATATGTTTACAACAGAGTTTTAATTTCATTGGAGCTACAAGAACTGAACAGCCTTCTATTTTCTATGTTACATAAAAAAACACATTCTCACCTTAGTAAATTCCTCAGATGCAGCCCCTAGTTCTGAAAATATAAACATTTCTAAATAATATGGTAGATTCATATTAAACACACTATACTTTTATACACTGTTTCCTAGTAAAGCATTTTAATTTGACTTACAAAAAAACTAGAGATAAAATAAAAAAAATAATGAAATCTCAGAAGAAAGGTTTAATGTTGATCATGACATATATATTATATGTAAAGATATGACATAGGTTAGGTGGGATCACAAGTTTAATGTTAATCAGGACGTATATATTACATGTAAAGATATGACATAGGTTAAGTAGGATCACAAGTTTAATGTTAATCAGGACGTATATATTACATGTAAAGATATGACATAGGTTAGGTGGGATCACAAGTTTAATGTTAATCAGGACGTATATATTACATGTAAAGATATGACATAGGTTAGGTGGGATCACAAGTTTAATGTTAATCATGACATATATATTGTATGTAAAGATATGACATAGGTTAGGTGGGATCACATAAGTTTAATGTTAATCATGACATATATATTACATGTATATTACATAATGACATAGGTTAGGTGGGATCACATAAGTTTAATGTTAATCACGACGTATATATTACATGTAAAGATATGACATAGGTTAGGTGGGATCACAAGTTTAATGTTAATCATGACATATATATTGTATGTAAAGATATGACATAGGTTAGGTGGGATCACAAGTTTAATGTTAATCAGGACGTATATATTACATGTAAAGATATGACATAGGTTAGGTGGGATCACAAGTTTAATGTTAATCAGGACGTATATATTACATGTAAAGATATGACATAGGTTAGGTGGGATCACATAAGTTTAATGTTAATCACGACGTATATATTACATGTAAAGATATGACATAGGTTAGGTGGGATCACAAGTTTAATGTTAATCATGACATATATATTGTATGTAAAGATATGACATAGGTTAGGTGGGATCACAAGTTTAATGTTAATCAGGACGTATATATTACATGTAAAGATATGACATAGGTTAGGTGGGATCACAAGTTTAATGTTAATCAGGACGTATATATTACATGTAAAGATATGACATAGGTTAGGTGGGATCACATAAGTTTAATGTTAATCACGGCATATATATTACATGTAAAGATATGACATAGGTTAGGTGGGATCACAAGTTTAATGTTAATCATGACATATATATTGTATGTAAAGATATGACATAGGTTAGGTGGGATCACAAGTTTAATGTTAATCAGGACGTATATATTACATGTAAAGATATGACATAGGTTAGGTGGGATCACAAGTTTAATGTTAATCAGGACGTATATATTACATGTAAAGATATAACATAGGTTAGGTGGGATCACAAGTTTAATGTTAATCAGGACGTATATATTACATGTAAAGATATGACATAGGTTAGGTGGGATCACAAGTTTAATGTTAATCAGGACGTATATATTACATGTAAAGATATGACATACGTTAGGTGGGATCACATAAGTTTAATGTTAATCATGACATATATATTACATGTATATTACATTATTACATAATGACATAGGTCAGGTGGGATCACATAAGTTTAATGTTAATCATGACGTATATATTACATGTAAAGATATGACATAGGTTAGGTGGGATCACAAGTTTAATGTTAATCATGACGTATATATTACATGTAAAGATATGACATAGGTTAGGTGGGATCACAAGTTTAATGTTAATCATGACATATATATTACATGTAAAGATATGACATAGGTTAGGTGGGATCACAAGTTTAATGTTAATCATGACGTATATATTACATGTAAAGATATGACATAGGTTAGGTGGGATCACAAGTTTAATGTTAATCAGGACGTATACATTACATGTAAAGATATGACATAGGCGAGGTGGGATCACATAAGTTTGATGTTAATCATGACATATATATTACATGTAAAGATATGACACAGGTTAGGTGGGATCACAAGTTTAATGTTAATCAGGACATATATATTACATGTAAAGATATGACATAGGTTAGGTGGGATCACATAAGTTTAATGTTAATCATGACGTATATATTACATGTAAAGATATGACATAGGTTAGGTGGGATCACAAGTTTAATGTTAATCAGGACGTATATATTACATGTAAAGATATGACATAGGCTAGGTGGGATCACATAAGTTTGATGTTAATCATGACATATATATTACATGTAAAGATATGACATAGGTTAGGTGGGATCACAAGTTTAATGTTGATTAAAACAACGACTTCAATATATGTTTAGTCGTCGATGCAGTCAAATAATAAGTTAACGGCTGCTACTTACTCTTTTCTTTTTCTGGTTTCTCTATTGGTTTTCCTTGAAGATCTAAACGTCTTTTATAAATATTATGTTCGACATTTATTTGTTGGGCTCCCGATACATCCATTGCATCAATACTAAGGTCTAGAAATAAAACAGTTCAGGCCTTGTTTAGACAATAATCATATATTTACCACGACACCCTCAATAATTAACACTGTGTACTGCCATTACCACTTGTACTGCTTCTAAAAATGTTTGCTACACAAGCTTGCAGAACAAAATTAAAGTAATTCATTATTAAATTAAAACATGTTCCATAACTCAATTCACATCTATATGACTCTCAAGATATCATGGTTCATCTTTGTGGAAATATTTGTGACATAGTTTCCAAAGTACAGTTGAACTTTACACTTTATTACAGTTTTTCTTATGTAGGGACATTCCCCATTAAGCATCAGAAGGTTACACTTTTAGTATTAGGACAAAAATGTATGAATGAGTTGAAAAATCTATACATCCTGCAACACATGTTCCACATAAATAGTACTTAAACAGATTTTATCTGTTTATTGTTATCCATTACCCAATTTTACAATTTATATTAGAAGGAAAAGCGAGTTATTATGACAAGGCTTAAAATTAATAGTTCTCACAGGGTATTAAGCAGATTAGTTTGGTTTGTTTTGAATTTTGGGTAACCTACTCGAGGGCTATCAGCTAGCCATCCCTAATTTAGCAGTGTAAGTCATCACCACCCTCACCAACTCTTGGGCTACTCTTTTACCAATTAATAGGGGGATTGACTGTAATATTATAATGCCTCCACGGCTGAAAGGGCGAGCATGTTTGGTGGGAGGAGGGTTCGAACCCGTGACCCTCAAAATATGAGTCGAGTGCTTTAACCACCTGGCCATGCTGGCCCACATTAAGTAGAAAAATGAAAAATTTCAAACCTTTTATAGAAAGGGATTCATGGAGTACTAATGGGTTAGTTCAGCACTGATAAAAAAAAGAGAAGTCTGTACTTGTTGTGTAACTAAGGAAAAAATGATCAGTAGAAAGTTTTGTTTTTTTCCCTTTTTTTATGTTATGGTGTATAACACAAGGTAATTCAGTTGTACCAGACTGTTTGGTGTGGGATTTTTTTGCATTGTCACCTAGCAACAAGTAGGATTTTGCTGTTTCATTTCAGTAGAAGCCCAAAGTTGTTGTTATGAACATCATGGTTGATCACAGTATCAGTTGTTTCCAACACACAATATTGAATTCAATTTGTATAGCTAAGAATTAAAATACTGACCAATCACAAAATTAGAAGGAAAGATTCAGGTTCAATGTGAATCAAACATTATTCAGCTGAAAATAAAGGTGGAAAAACTAATTATTGTGAACAAGTGATACGTAATCATAAACAAGTATTATGTAATCATTCTTAAATATTTGTTGGATGTCCATTCATTAGTATAAATTATTCAAATCCAAAGAGAAGGTGTAACAAAATGCAAAAGCAACTTGCTATTGTTTTTTTTACATTGCATAATACAACAAGTATTTTTTAAGTACTATTTTCACAGCTTTTAAATTATTATAAAACTATAACCAAAATGTGAGGATATGTAGGAGAAAGGCACATTATAACTGAACAAGCAAAAAATGTTGTACATTTGCCAAACAGGATCAGTTGTCATAGTTACCAAACAGCCTGGTGTTATTGAATTACTTTATATCATATACCATAACACAGAACTAAAAACAGTAAAACTGTCTACAAACATTTTTTGTTAATTACACAAAGTACACTCTTCTCTGTCTTTTGTTTTTTAATACCTTTGTTAAATCTTACATGCAAAATATATTACAGTTGGCTCTAACCAAAAATAAACAATCACAGCAGCCTGCAAGTCTGAATTTAATATATATACACTTACTGAAGTTTTATTCTCTTTCCTTAAATTTGGAACATTTCACTATGGCAGCTTGTGACATGGACCTTTTTTTGTTTGAAAGAACATTTTGTTACAACATTTAAGTTCTGTCACAGCATTATGAAAGGTTTTGTTACAAGTGTTTTATGTGATGAGTGTATTTTGTTACTAGATTTATTAGTACCTAATTCAAGTACCAGATGACACCACTTATCCTCTCTCTCTCTAAGAGATGACTAAAAGTTATTAAGTTACTCCTTACAACACATTGTAATACAGACACCATCTCCTCCCATAGCATTAAGTAATCTTTGAATTATCCCCAATTAACTGTACAAATTACAATATATTATATTTATTATTATTGTCACCATATAATTTAATATTTAAAAAACTACCTGCCATAAAATCAGTAATCAAAACATAAACTCCCATGTCACAAAAATGATATAAAAAGAATGTACCCATCACAAGTTGTCATAGTGACAATGAAGCAGTAACAAAATATTCATAACAGAATGTCCAGACCCCCTTTCCTCTAATATTTACTACTTTTGCTACTAGAAAAAAATTTTTAAGTTTGACAAGATTGTGTATAACACCTGTTTAATCCCCAAAAATGTTTTGCAATGTTGATTACTAAATCAAGACTTTAAGATATCTGTACATATAGACTTTAGAGGTTCCTTTTCAGACTTTTGCTTTTAGTGTTATGATGAGTTAAGTAGGCAAAACAAATTGCATAACTGTTTGTTTTTTCTAAATAAAACACCTTTGGTTAAATGCCTGTAATTTTTTTGGCTAAATTTGTATATTACTTACAACTACACGATATTCTAGGAAACACAACATCTATATTGATTCGAAGCTTTTCCCCACGTGATACATCCACAAACAGCTCTTCTGTCATTTCTGGAGTCAAGTAATAATTCAGTTCTGACAAGAATAATGTTGCCATTATTATTGCGCTAATGACCGTAACTGCAAGATACAAAAATAAAATATAAGAAAAGATTATTAATTATAGATGAGAGAATTTAAAATAAATAAATAAATTAGATAACAAGAACATAAAAAAACACTGATAAATTTCACTTATTAAATAAAAAAAACTGAGCACCAATATCATATTCATTATTACATACTTTTTAAATGCACAAGCATTCTTTAAGAACTAACTTATTTTTTAAAGATTATGCAAAAAAAACTTAATGTGATTACTGTGTTTCTAGTATATTACTTATTTTCTACTCTACTTACAATGTATACGATACTATTTTGTCTAACCATGGACTTTAGGCGATTTTATATTATAATTTATCCAATATATTTATTTAACTTTTTTAAGTCTTAAATCGTGTATATAGTACACAAAACTGAAATGCAATCAATATTCACTTGAATTTAAAATAAATTCACATGTAAACGCGAAGTCTTAACAATAGTTACCCTATTAGTATTATTATTTACTTTATCCGTTGCGTATAAGACAATGCTAAAAAAAATAATATTACATATTTCATTCACTTCCAACTCACAACTGTACATATACTGCTACTTGAGTCGCCAATTGTACTTACTCGTGGCCCCACTGAATGTTTTAACTCGAAAATCTTCTAACGTTTTCGGATACGCATCAAACTGCCGAATTTTTTCTAGCAACGAATTAGGTTGCATTTTGTCAAATTTTACTTTTACTCAGTTTACATGTATAAAAACACGTAAATCACATCAATAATTTAATTTCATATCTTGTTCGGTTTGACTCACCACTCATTCCCTATAAATACCACAGCGCTACCTATAAAATAGAGACGTCATTCTTCTTCATTGATAAATTTATTATTAAATTCTCTCCTTGCCCGTGTTTGGCAGGTTTGATTCCAAATTCCAAAACGGATAATCAAGTGGGTGTAAATGTTGTTAAGTAGTATATAGTTGAAAAGCGTGTGTTCTACATATGTATTTACGGCAAAGCTATACGACACTCATTTTGCACTACATATTTTGGTTGTTGACAAAATGTAATTAACTATGTGACTCCAGAAGAACAAGGAATAAATGATTTTCAAAGGACACTTTATTTCTATTTACATTAAATTATTTCTAGGATTTTCACAGGGTAATTTATATTTACGTAAAAGTGGGGCTGGAGACAAACATTTCTTAGTCACTTTTATTTTAGGTAATATCTAATATATTAATCTTTGACTGCTTGTTTGTTTTAAAACAAAGCTACCCGACAGGCTATCTGCCATGCAATGATCAAAACTTGGGTTTTAGCGATGTAAGTCTGTTAGCTTAGTACTGACGCACAGAGGAAACTTTCTTATTGACAGCCAAAGAACGTAATTTTAGTGTTAAATCACAAACAACAACAATAACAAATTTACTTCGTAAAGGTGAATTTAAATAATAGTTTAAGGTATTTGTAATGCCAAAATGTTTTGGAATTACTTGTTATCCGGTAGTCAGTGTTATGCTTAGAAACTTACAATGCTAAAATCCTGTGTTCGATTCCATGCGGTAGGCAGAGTGTAGATACTCATTGTATAGATTTACGCTGAAAACAACAATAACATTGGTATAACCTTGCGGTTGAAAATATGTGATCCGAAGCCGGATCCTTTTTGTCAGGTCCAACACAACTGTGAACATTATAATTACAAAAAAAGTAAAATAATTAACTTAACAGTTTTTGAATAAAAATTAATGTACTCTAACAGAAAGCGAAACAAGTGGGGTACTAAAATATGTGTTTTGCTACTCGTGTGCCTGGCATGGCCAAGCGCGTAAGGCGTGCGACTCGTAATCCGAGGGTCGCGGGTTCGCGCCCGCGTCGCGTTAAACATGCTCGCCCTCCCAGCCGTGGGGGCGTATAATGTGACGGTCAATCCCACTATTCGTTGGTAAAAGAGTAGCCCAAGAGTTGGCGGTGGGTGGTGATGACTAGCTGCCTTCCCTCTAGTCTTACACTGCTAAATTAGGGACGGCTAGCACAGATAGCCCTCGGGTAGCTTTGTGCGAAATTACAAAACAAACAAACAAACAAAGCTACTCGTGTAATCAAAGTGACAGAAGACACGTGCACTTAATGCTTTTTGTTTTAGATGCCTATGAGCACTCATTATCTACTTTTCTCTCATCTCTCTATTCAAATCTTTACTTCTATATGACTCATGGATTAAAAATGAACCTTGACTCCAATGCCATAGGAAACGAAAAGGTCTGTATATTTGCGGTTTTACACAAATATGCAAAACCTTCTTATTTATCTTTTGTTATACTTTATTATTTATGCACTTAAAAAATAACCTGAATATTGTAATTGTCACCAGATGACACTTGTTGTAACAGGAAAGCAGACTGAAAGTGTAGTGGCAGTTATGAACAGGAAGATACATACAGATGATTGTTAGAACTGATATCTAAGATGGGCTAATACTAAAAGTAATTAATATCTTTGATGGAAAGTATTATATTGAAGTATTTTATTCTATATTAGAATAAACATCTTAATTTTGTTTTCACCTTTAAGCAGTTATGATAGGGTCATTATTAGTTCCATATTCATTTTGTTCATGTAATGTATGCAAAAACAGTAATTCTGCGCGTAATTATTATCGCCCTAGTTCTCGTATTACAAATAATGGTGGATAAATTGGGCTCATTATTTGGAATAGCATTTTGTGGTGTGTTATCTTTTTGTGGTACAACGATAGCTATCCGACAACTTCTAATGAGATATGGTACCAAATGCCCTTCAATTCAGAACTGTTCCAAACAGCAACAGAGATCTACGCTTGGCAGAGGAAATGTGACAGTTAAAATTAATGCGAATTTACTAGAATGGATAGAAACGATACTTTTGGACCCCAAAGGTGTTACAGTATACTCAGAGACTCAAACTTTTTCGCAGGAAACTGTGCAGTGTTCTGATGCAAGTCATCCATGGAGTGAATCTCAAAAACAGCAAGACGAACATATGGGTTTTGCAAGTCTTTGTAATGGTTCCAGTAATTACATGAAAGAGGTCAGAGTGTTTGTTCATAATATATCTCACTATTATGTAAAATCATGGTATTTTCATTTGAGCCAGGACAAAGAATTTCCAGATGAAATTGGTGACATACTTGAAGATGTATTGTTTGCAGCAGGTACAAAGTTATCTAAATTAAATATTTCGTTATTACTTCATGAAATTTTGCTATGTTACCATCAGCATTTCTCAGTTTACCTCCAAGCTTTAGAAATGCTTTCTGAAGATGAGAAAAAGCAAAGGTTGGCTGACTATACTGCTTTTGACTCTAAGATTGAAGAAGCTATTCTAGTAAGTTTCTTTATGTTTTATACTGATATTAGGGACATAGTAATAAGCAAAATGATGGAAGATTATTTGAAAATTGAAGCTACTTTCACTTACAAAATATTTAAGAGCAACATTAACAGGTTAAACTATTTGAATATAGCTTTCAACATTGTTATACCTATTACAGGCCTTAATGTTTAACATTTAAGATGTATCTTTAATGTTTTTATGAATTGCTAGATATTTACCACTGCTGTTAGAAAACTTTACTGCCTTTGTATTAAAATATAAAATAGGTTCTGTCATGGATGGATATCCTGATATGCATAGATATTTATCATCTGCCCATTGTTCAAATGGAATTTTGCTGTGGTTTTACTCCTCAAATTTTGTGTAAAAGAAAAATGTAATTGATGTTATTTTGAAAAATAATTTACTATTTAATGGACTTGTGTGAAAAATATTAAAGAGTAAAAGTAATTGCTCAGTTCTTTTCCAAGGCTTGCCACAGAAATATTTAGCCTTACGAAGTTTTAATGTCAAGTATATTGTATCTTAGGATGGCTGGTATGGGTATTAACACTTTTACTAATAAAGCAGAGAACAATATTTTGACCTGAAGGTCACCTAGGAAAGCTTAAAGGTTGTTCTCTGTTTTATTAGCAAAAGTGTTAATACCCATACCAGCCATTCTGAGATGCATTTTTACTTCAAGTGGGTTTCTTGTCATCGTGAGTCAAGTATATTGCTTCTCTGCCAAATAGTTACAATACGGTTATGGTAGTTGCATGATTGTTGTTATTGTTTGTAGCTTTTCTTTTTTTTTGCAACCAGGTAATAATTACTAATTAATTTTATCATACATTTCTTATACCAATCAGCTGGGGCACCAAGAGAGCCCAAACAGGGATAGGGACTATTACTGTACTGATGTGGTTAGGATTAGACCCTGAGTATTCATGGTAGAAAGTTTGGTGGGATATCCACTTGATTGGGGTCAGACTTACTAGAACTTGAGCCATCTACATACATTGTTTTTAAGGAGGTGTTCAGATTTCATTAAATTTATGCACGCTCACTGAATGTTTTATTAATTATGTAGATATAGGCTATTTTACTTTTTTTTTCTTCTGTATGGTTCATATTATGTTATTTTATTACAATTATATTTTATTGTATGCTCTTCTCAGGCGTGCATGGCCATGTGGTTAAGGCATCGACTCCTAATCTGAGGGTTGTATGTTCAAATCCCTATTGCTCCAAACATGCTCACCCTTTCAGTCTTGGGGGCATTATTATGTGCATTCAATCCCACAAATAGACTGGTATTGCAGAGTCTGTTGTGATTCTAAATTATTGTTATTATTGACTTTTTTGTTTCTCTAATGTATTAAAATGTACATTCACATGAGATGCTGCAAATGAGATGTTTCTACTTTATGTCAAGTTTTTGGACAGTTTGGCATGTAATAATTGTAATTGTATTGTGAATACTGTTCAGACTGCACTGTTTACAAGTTTGTTTCTTGAGAGACCCCTAATGTTGAGAAGTACAGCCTGCAATGCTTGTTCTGTTTATTCTAATTATTTATCTTCTTTACCATGTGTTTCAAGTATCTGTTGTTAAGGGGGGTTGCAGTGTTGTGTTTTACATCCATCTTTTAAAGCTAACCGTGACAGTGTCAGTTTTATTTTGAAATAACTGTTTACTGACTGTTAAAGTTCTATTGGAATTATGAATTTTGTGAGAATGAAGCAGTGTTGAAGTGAAAAAGTAAAAACATTCACAAGTCAGTCAGAGTCCAGCTTTGAGCAAGTGATAAACCAAATTACATTGAAAGCACTTATCTTTGACAAGCCCATGAGCTCAGGTTTAGCTCTCAATAAAAGTGAGACCAAGGTTTCACTATCTGAGCTGTTAAATCTTCATGCTTCAACCAAGTGGCTTTTCACTTGGTTCTTTAAATATTTTCATTTCAAAAGATGCCCTAACCCTAGTGAAGACTCGTGGATCCAGGACAGTGTCTTATCGAATGATGTCTGTACTCTGTGATCACTAACTCTTGCTTTAAAACAAACTTTTATTTTGTTGCATTACTATTCATAAATACAGAGTTTTGAAAAAACTTGGCATTACTTTGAAGAAGCACAAGATGCCTATTTTGTGAAAAATTATAGTAAGACTTGAATGTGGTAATCAAATGGAGTCGATCACCAAATTTCTCTAAATTTTTATATATATTCAAGAATTTTTTTTTAGTGATGTTTTAATTGTGGAAAATTGCTTTAGGTTTTCTTTACATGAATTGAATTATCTATTTTTTGTTCTGTGTCTAAACAAAACTGTTTTTTCTGTACAAGTCTGTCTTTTTGTATTTTTCAATCATTTTTCGAAAATTTTTAGTCTCTTGTATTTGACTGTGAAAAGGGTTTGACAATTGTTTTATTGAAATAGAACCAGTTCATCATAACCAAATGCCAATTTTAAGCAACAAAGCTCTGAATTTTCGTAACAACGTGTAATTTTTTATCTTGAATTATCAAATGACCTACCTGATTAAGTCCTCACTTGAAAACAAACACTTTCTTGAAGTAATTTTCCTGACAAAATTAAGTTTTCTGTTTGAAACAAACCTAAAATTGCAAACAAACTTTTAAGATATCTTTAAAAAAGTAATAAAAAATAATTAAAAAGTATACTATATAAAAAATATTTGAGTGAGACATTGTCCGTATCTCAACACCCACAGCTTGTGTTGAACTGAACTGTGTGTTTATTCCAACACAATCCATTGGTGTGTACATGTGCGTAGGTATGTAAATAACATCTGTAACAAAAACATTGTGAATGTTAAAAACTTCTAAGTTATGGAAAGAGCCCAGCTGCCTAGAGTAGAAATATCAAACACGTGCGTCAAGTAAGAAGAAACAATGGAGGCAACCTTGTAATTTACTGTTACTTTTATTATTAAAGTAATATTATCAAACAATGTTTGAAATGTATCTCTTATCTTCATCCAGTAGAATGAAACACAAGTTAGAAGAAACAATTTGTGCACACAGTTGTAAAAGTTAACTAATAGTTGACCAATAGATCTTCACTTTTAGAATGAATGTAGATATTTTTTTTTGATGTTTTATTTCATACTTTGATTTTAAAGAATGTTCATGTCACTTTGTGGTTTTAACTAATCATAGTTTAAAATATAGGGTTTTGTTTAAAAGTAGGATCTTCAGTAGTGATGGGTTGTTACTGTGGTTTGATAATTAATTAAATTTTGGACATGTTAATCAGTTATCAAGCTGAAAATTAACTTATTACCTATGAAAATCAAATACATTAAACAGTGTTATAATCAGTTGATAAAACTTGCACTAAAATTAATTAATGTCATGAAAATATTCAACTAATCAAGGTTATTGTTTCTAATAGTTACAGTTTACAATTATGTTATTGGTCCAAGTAACCAAAATGTTGTTATGGTTTCTCATTATCATTTTGATTATTTCATGTTTGTTCAGCTAAACTGTTTGCTGTTACAACTGATAAAAATAACCAACTAATTACAAGAAGTGTTTCTAGATATTAATATTTTTGATTATTACAGTTACCCACATCAGTTGTTTTTACATGGGACTTAGATAATTGAAAATAGAGTTATAAAAAGTACACTGACTGACTTACTTATCACTAAAGGGTGGACTCACTTACTAAACTGTTTAACCTTTAATTCATTCAATATGGCATTTTTATATTGAAGGCAATCTGTTCCAAAGGCCAACCACCCCGTAGGAATAATAAAACTGAACATAGCTGAAGATGTTTCCTAGTCGTACCGTTCTCAAAGATAAGTGTGAAAAAAAATGATGCATCGACACTTTAATAACTTTTAACAATTTTAAACAGCTCAACCACAACTCTCTAATTTTTCTTTTATCAATTTTCAGAAGAAAACAATTTAAGAGATCTTCATCTGTCTTACGGCAATCCTTCCATTTGAGGTATCATCCCAACAGCTCTGAACTCTTTCTACTGATTCAGTGTCCTTTCTTAGAAGTCCAAGGTTGAATGCTATTTGAAATGAAGCCTAACCAGTGACCTATATAATGCTTGTTATATAGCTTGAAATTTATAGCTTGATTTCAATATTTCTGCATATATGACCTTAAATCCTAGTTACCATTACAACATCATATTGCGTGGATGGCTTACGAGATTGATCGAGTACAACACTGAGATCTCTTTTCTTTCATAACATTGGTAATGTTGTTCTTATCAAAATTTATATAAGTGCAAATTCTCTCTCTCTCTGTGTGGAATGTTCTTTTGCATGGTGCCACATTTCTAAAGCTACAAACTTCAAACCAAGGGTAAAGATACAACTTTGTACAAGAAGTACCACGGACTGTGCGGCCATGGCCTCAGAGCGTCGTTTGTGGCCACACATGGAAATGAAAGTGATAAATATTGGCAAACAGGATGACCAACTGGGTCCAAATCAAAAAGGCCAGATTTTTTGGTAATTTGTGTTCAAAAGGGCCATTGTTTATATCTCTTCTCTCTGTGAGGATAATCACTGCATCCATGATGACTTGTGTAAAAATGACTTAAAAACTTTATGGAGCCTCCACTTCTGCTGCCCCCCTTCATCTTTCTTCTACAACTAAAAGAGGGCATTACTTTCTCTCAAACATACAAACACACTCCCTCAACTAAATAGGCTTGCTTCAGCCATATCTATGGCTTTACTTGGGTGTACTTGTAAGAATCATCTATGTGATTACACAATTTTTGATATTGGTCAATTTTTACTTTTCTCATGTTGGAATAAGAAGCGAATAAGTTATTTATTTATTAAATGTAATTGTACTAAAGTTAGAATACAATAATAACACCTGACCACACGGCAGCAAATAATCTTACGTAGTTTTTCAGCTAAGCCTCTTACTTATATATAAAACAGTTCATAAAATTAACACCTAAATAGCCTCTAACCTTTCAATCCATGGACAGGGTAGATATGGACTATCCAGAGTGACAATTGTTTGATTAAAAGTATCAGCTGCAACTTAAAGGAATAAACAAAAAGAGTCCAGAAATTGACATTTGTACATTAACAGAGATTGGTTGAAAGGATAAAAGTGTATCGCTGGTTTAATGTCTTTATTTGTTATTGGTTTCATTAGGTTAAATTATTTTAATTTCATCCAAGTTTATAAATGTTTAAAATAACTTTAAAGAAAAGAAACCAGTACTTAAATATTTGTTATAATTCTTATTTATTTCTAGAAATTTGAAAATAGTATATCAGTTATACTTTCTTAGAGTCATAAATATATATATGCCACATCTGCATAATGGGCATTATGACCTATCCTGACCTTGGCATCACACAGTCATGTGAAAAAAAATTCCATCCAGTGGACAGAATCTTAAAGTAATATAATAAGAGACCATAATGACTGTGAAAAGTGGAAACAGATTTTCATTAGGTGATTGTTTTTGTGGGTTGGAACATCGATCAGTTAAGTTGAACAATTTTTAATTAATAAAAATCATAATGGTAATATTTTGTTACTTGGATTATTGGGAGAGGGAAAAACAATGATAACTGGATATACCAATTAATCAAAAACATCTGAGGTGTTTTTCACAGTGTTAATAATATCCTTTATAGTAATGTTATGGAATCTAGATTAACAGTTTTTTGGTAATTACCTCCATGCTCTTGGTACAGCCATATCAAGCATCATTATTTATGCTAATTGCTAAAGCTAATTTCACATGATGCAAAGCATTTTTTAACTAAGAGAATTTTATGAAATGTAGCAAGTTTATGCTTACAAGTTTGCAATGAATTATGAACAATAACTGTCTACCCGGGCTTAGCATGGCCAGGTAGCTAGCGTGCTCCACTCATAATGTGTAGGTCAGGGATTTGAATCCCCATCAGACCAAACATGCTTGCTCTTTCAGCCATGGGGGCATTATAATGTGACAGTCAATCCCATCATTTGTTGGTGAAAGAGTAGCCCAAGTATTGGTGATGGGTGGTGATGACTAGCTATCTTCCTTCTAGTCTTACTCTGCTAAATTAGGGACAGCTAGTGCAGATAACCCTCATGTAGCATTACTCAAAAAACAAATAAACAACTAAAACAAACTGTCCGCTTATAAGATTCAATTGGAAATTTGAGCTAGAAACTTGTAATCTATTTTTCTTAGCTTGACCAATACATATGTATATCTGCTTGTCCATTCACTTTATAGTTCTACTGGTCTAAATCAACCATCTGTGATATGAATGACAAAAACTAAACTAGTCTTCATTTACTCTTAGGTAAATTTGTGGTAAAAATCTTAGACCGATAGCTCACGTGACGCTTTACATATAGATATGCACAAAAATTTGGTCAAAATTGAATGTCTTGTGCTGAATAACTTTGCACACGTGGCTTATAGTTACACCAAATGAGACTCCTAATTGTAGGTTATAAATATTTATCAGGCTACCAAATTTGAAACAAAATCTGAAGGGTTATGTATATTTTTCTACAAATTAAAGTTTCTGTACTTCCAGTTGAAGGAAAAAAAAGAAACAAATTAATGAAGTTTGGAGATTTTATGTATTATGCATTTCTTAATGGAAATCTAGTATGTAAAATAAGGATCCAGTAGAGCATGTTCACTGAAAATGTGTGTTAGTTTGAGATATAGCAATAAACTATTACACCTTTTAATAATGTACCGTACATCCAGGAGGTTGTTTTTGCTGCCTGACGCACTACCGAGTGTCTTGAATTCGATTACTTAATTGTTTTTGTGACATTAATTGCTAAAGTAAGTGATAGTATATAATAAATTACTCCAATTAATTTCCCATCTACAAGATTCATTAGGATCTTAGTTTGTTATTTCCCATTTGTTGCTGTTCTCCGGTGTTTTGCTACTCCGTGTCTGATGTTACCAAAACTTTGTTGCTACTTTCGTGTGTTGCTACTTTCTGCTCATTGCTACTTCCACCTGGTGTTATTCTTCGCCTGTTTCTACAATGTGTTGGATATTATTCAAACTTTGTTGCTACTCTCAGTCAGTTGTTACACACTATATTTACTCTGTATCTGTTTTTACCATCTCTGTTACATACTGTCAGTTGTTACAACCAGTATTTTTTATTCACTGTCTTTTGTTGTTCTTTATTTTCTGTAAACCCAGACTGGAGTTTTAGATAAACTGGTTGTGCAGCTGAACTCTGTGAAGGGTAGATCGAAGTACTTGTCATAAAAACAGATGAAGCTTCACTTGTGGATCTCAATGTGGTGATGTAATAGGTGTGTGAAGTTATGTTTAATTATTTTCAGAATTGTGTAGAAGAAATTCTATGAAATGAATTTACAAAGTCATTATTTTGTTTATCACAAATAATAAGAGATACATTTTATGTCTGGATCAACTTCTGTTAACTTTTACGAGTCCTTTCCAGATCATAAATGGTTTGTAGAGCAGCTGTAAAAGCTGCCCACTGTTGTGGTCTTCTGCCCATTCTTAAGTACAAGTTCTATCCAGGTTTTTTATTTTCATATCACACTCTATTGTTCTATGCCAAGTATCTTTCAGTGTGCCTCTGGTTAAGCTTATATAGCATTAGAAGTTTAGTAGTGTATCATGATTGTCCATGCTCTCATGAGTGCAATAAAGATGTTTGGTCTCAGTCATAATGTACCTGTGTATTGATTTGGTTGAAATGAAAGTAAAAAAAACAAAATCATTTTAACCAACTAGTGTATTTTGATATTTGAAATTACTCAAAGTTAGTTTATGGCTCATTTAATATACAGCTTCAGTGGTGTTTATTTCAACATGAATTTCTAATTATTTAGTAGTTTAACATTTTGGAAGTTGAGGTAAAATACTGAATAATAAGTCCTAGAATCTGCTCACTAAATTCCACCAGTGATTTTTAAGTTATACAACTGTGAATTAATTACAACTTTTTTTTCAAGGGTTTATAATAGCAGACTGGTGTCATATTCTTGTTTAGTTCTCAAATTACATCCCATAATATTCATTTGTGTTAAGAACCTTAGTGTGGTATGATTGGACAGTATTTATTGCAGTTAACTAGATGTTTTATGTACTTTGTATTAATATAATGTTTGTAGTGTTTCTGTGTATAAATGCATTTTGGAAAGCTGTCCAAAATGTTGTATTTGTACAAGTTTTCTGCAGTTTGTAATACTGATAAAATCAAGTACTTCTGATATATACAGTGCATCTATAGATATAGACTAAAACTGTAGTATATATTGTACTGTTTCAGATGTCCTTAGCTGTTGTGGGATTACAATAATTTCAAAAAGCTGTCATTTTTTATGGTTTTATTTTGTTACCTTTTGAAAGAACAAGTGCTAATGTACAATTATTAAGATGTTTTAATATGAATTTGTTATAAGGAATATTAAGACAGTTTGTATTTATTACTCAAGTTGAATGCAAAGAAATGTTGTTATTGTTGTTAAATATTTAGCCAATCCACTGACAGCAATGAAACATGTAGATGCTGGAGAAACAGCCAATGGGATTACAGGTATATATACACAGATATGCTCTGTACTGATTTACCTAATACTTTTTTTTCAGGTAACTCATGCAGCTGTGTTAAATCCAGAAGCAGAACACAGTCATCTTACAACACTCAGCACTGGAATAGTTAAGGTCCTTGCTCCTCCAGATGTCCTCTGCTGTCCTCTCGTCTGCACTATTCTGGTTGATATAATTGCTCACAAAGTTCTTCTTCCTTTAGTCAATCATCTTGGAGATCCTAACTGGTTAAACTGGTTTATCTTTACCATTTTATCAGAAGAAACAACACCTAAAGAAACTTCTAGCATTAGGAAAAGAGACTTTGTGGAGACGACAGGCAATAAAAACTTTGTGTCTGATGATCACCATTCATCATTCTCTTACAAATCTATTCCCAGATGGTATGTAGACCCAGATGCTGTTAGTCAAGGAACTGAAGAAACAACCAGAGATTCTTATAATGTAAAATTACACTTGAACTTAAAAAGTGGTACAGCTAATAAAACAGATCTTATGGATTTACATTCAGTGGAAATTAAGCCATATATTAATTCAGGGCAAGGAGTTAGCCACCAAGATGATACTGATGATGAGAGTGAATGCCGAGAAGTTCGACTGAAGAACATCAAAACTAGTCCTGGAGTGATCACGAGGGAATCGAGTTCTGAGTGGGAAGTCTGGAGCATGGATGTTTCAGAACAAACCGAAAAATACCCACTCAATCTTTCGCCAGGGAGATCTGGTGTGAAGCCTGGCATGCCAATGGTTTTATTAACATCACCAGATGAGAAAAATCAGCCTGTTTTAGTTGAACCTATTATTTCCCGAGCCCAGATTAAGAGGTCTAAAAGTCTTGATATAATTTCTCAGGTTATCCCTCGTCTTACTCAAGTTCTTCCATTTCGTGGTGGTAGTACAGATAATGATTGTGAAAAGTACACACTAAAGAAAGGTAATGCTAATTCACTGCCCAGAGCCAAGCAAGGCATCTCCCCACAGAAAGAAAGAGTAGAAATAGAATCCACAGAACTTGCCAGTGAAGCATTAGAGTCGGATTCTTTATCAAGCCTCTTCACTGATATTTGTATAACAAACACTGAACAACAACAGGAACCAGGAAGAGGACCTTTCACTCTCTATTGCATTCAGGTAAGAAAACGGTGAACATTTTTATTAGCTGTAATAACACTCGTGTATATGTATATATATATATATATATATATATATCACTGTATAACAACCTTCAAATTTAAATGTAATATTTGATAAGGTAACACTGCTGTTTATATAAGTAATATATCATTCAACAAAATATGAAAACCTGCTTGCATTTTCAAGTGTAATAATTCCAACAGCATTGTATATTTATTAAATTTCTCATATTGCTAAGATAATATATCACAGTAATGAGATGTAGCGTAACAGACAGAATTATAACAACTTAGAAAGAGTTATAATAATCTCAACAAAATTGTATATTTTTAAGTAAACTTCTCTCTTTATCAAAAGTCAAGTAATAGATCACAGTACTGAGAAACAATGTAATGTGTAGATTTCTCACAAGTAAGAAACAGCATATTACACAGAATTGAGATATGATATACCTCTGTTCACATAGGAGGTTTTATTCATGTACTACCTTCTATATGCAAAAATTTTTACTCACTACTGGCCATGATATTCCAACATATCCTCACATGCTGTCACGTGTGGTAACTGCATGATAGAATTCAAAGGAGTTTATTACAACTCTTCATCAGTAGGAGTGCAACACAACTCTTGATACAGCTGGCTCCCTCTATACAGCTTTATTCAACTTCTTGATTTGCATTCACTGTGTTTAGATATGTTTGCTCGAGCTTTACTCATAAACTTTCTATCAGTTATTTACTTTTCAAGAACTTAGTTTATTGTTTGCTACACTTTAGTTCTCAAACTTTAATGTAATTTTTGTATCATTCAAATTTTTTTGTATTTTTTAAAACTCCTTGTGTGCATTTTTGTTTTACTGTTTCTCCTCTTAGTTATTATGAATTCAAAGTTTAATGTGACAACTATTATTACTGCTGATCCTGGAGCAGTTATCCATATTTCATCTATAAGGGTTTCAAGTCCACCACTATCAGTGGAAGACATTATGGTCTTTGTCTGCTGAAAGTTTTCTACTCATATGCAGGCTTTAGCTTTGCCTGTAGACTATCCTCTCATGCCTAGTTTAAGGGTACATGAAGAAAGTTTACAATGATTTTGACAGTGGTTCCTCCCCCATTCTATGCTACATTGTCACATTTACCTCCAGTGGATGCATCTAGGCATCCTTCTCCTGTCTTGGAGATAATCAGATTTATTGTGTTTTGTCCTTGTCTCTAATTTCCTATGATTCCTTTTCTTACTTTCTAAGTGGAACACCTTTGGGCCAGTTTCTTGTTATACCCCATCACTGGATATTGGGTTTCATGCCAGTAGGTTTACAGACTTTCATTTTGGAGTCAGTATGTCTGAATCCTCATTAAAACTAGTGTCAGTATGCCTGAATCCTCATTAAAACTAGTGTCAGTATGTCTGAATCCTCATTAAAACTAGTGTCAGTATGTCTGAATCCTCATTAAAACTAGTGTCAGTATGCCTGAATCCTCATTAAAACTAGTGTCAGTATGTCTGAATCCTCATTAAAACTAGTGTCAGTATGTCTGAATCCTCATTAAAACTAGTGTCAGTATGTCTGAATCCTCATTAAAACTAGTGTCAGTATGTCTGAATCCTCATTAAAACTAGTGTCAGTATGTCTGAATCCTCATTAAAACTAGTGTCAGTATGTCTGAATCCTCATTAAAACTAGTGTCAGTATGTCTGAATCCTCATTAAAACTAGTGTCAGTATGTCTGAATCCTCATTAAAACTAGTGTCAGTCAGTATGTCTTAAAACTAGAATCCCTCATTAAAACTAGTGTCAGTATGTCTGAATCCTCATTAAAACTAGTGTCAGTATGTCTGAATCCTCATTAAAACTAGTGTCAGTATGCCTGAATCCTCATTAAAACTAGTGTCAGTATGTCTGAATCCTCATTAAAACTAGTGTCAGTATGTCTGAATCCTCATTAAAACTAGTGTCAGTATGCCTGAATCCTCATTAAAACTAGTGTCAGTATGTCTGAATCCTCATTAAAACTAGTGTCAGTATGTCTGAATCCTCATTAAAACTAACACTTGGGCTTATCATTAGTCTGGGTTTCCTTTTCTGGACTTGCAGTAATTGGATTCTGTTCTATCTTTGTGGAGTTTAGATTCAAATACTTCAGTGTCATTTTCCCAATGTCAATTCTCCTGTATCCAGCTCACCTTTTCCTACCTTCTTCATTTCCTTTCCTGATTAATGTTTTGTTTGAGGCCCTTCATCATTCTTCTGAGAGATTCTTGGTGGAGCTCTGATTTTTCCACTCTTGAACAGTTTTTCTCTTTTATTCATTCCCTCCAAGCACGGCTTCTCCGTTCTTGGGATCTTTCAGGCTGGAATGACCTTTTGTCCCAAGACCTTTTGCCCCAATCTCTGTACAAGATTTGCATATGGCTCCTTTCTTAAGGCAAGATGTCTGTGGGGTTTTCATGACTCATTAGATTTCATAGCTGATCTATCTTATTAGCTTACCTCCTTTTCCTCGTTGATTTCCCATTTGTCTCAGACTTCTCCTGAACATATTCATATGTCTCATCCCATTCTCTCTTTTACTCATTTCTGATTTATGGGTCTCTAAGGTCAACTGTTGGTTTTTCATTGATGGCTTCAGTGCCCTGGCTGTCTCAATCACTAGATGGTATGGTGTGTACAGCTCAATTGAGATCTTGGCTTTTGCATTTTGCCACTGTGTAGGAGTCATTTACCACGGGCCATCAGGTTTTGTGGATTCTCTCGGAAGGGCTCCTATCTCCTTCTCCCTCCTTGAGAACCAATTTACAGTCAGCATCTGTCTGAATTAGTTCTGTACCTTCTTCACAAAAGTGCTATTGAGTGGGTGGATCCTTCTCAAACAGTTTTCTTCTCCCCTTTGTTCACCACCTTGTCCAAGAAGACTGGATACTGGCACCCTATCATCAATCTTTCATCCTTGAGCCACTTTCTCAACTTTCCTTGATTCACCATGGAGCCATATCCATCTCTTCAATGGGTTTCACTCCTACTTTGTGGATGATGATGAGAGATATCCTAGATGCTTACCTTCATATTCCCATCCCCCTAGCATCCTGGCATTTAATTAATTTTGTCCATCAGAGTTGTGTCTACCAATTCTGAGCTATTCTGTTCAAGCTTATTTTGGCTCATTACATTTTGTGTTGGGTGTTCAAAGCCTTTATCCATCTTCTACAGAGGTCTTTGTTTCCACCATTTTTACATTGATGACTGGCTGTTTCTTGTGCCTTCACACTGTTTCTTCTTTCAGAAGCTGCTCAGGTGGGTTGGTTAGGCAAAGTGGAGAAGTCCTTTCTCTTCCCCACTCAGTATATCAAGGTATTTTCAATTTCCATCTCAGCCAAATCCAACTTTCTCTCATTTGCCTGCAACTTCTGGTATCTCTGGTTCAGCCTATTTTCTCCTCTCCTTCTCTAACTGAATGACAGATTCTATCACTTTTGGGAAGGTGAGCTCCTTTAGAATCCCTAATTTCCCTTGGTAAAGCACACATGAAACCAACCTTATCAGTGAGCTTTACAAGATAAGTGGAACCTTCTTTGGGATCCTTGTTTGCATGCCCTTATCCATCTGTCTTTTTTTTCATCTTGAGGTACATTTATTCATGGTTGGGGTGCATATCTGGACACACAGGATATTTTTGGCCATTGGTCTGGTAGTGGATTCATATCTGCATACCAATCTCTTATAACTGCTCATTGACCAGAATTAGGCAGTTATAATCCATTCTTACAACAATATTGTCTTTACATCACTTGGTAGTGGTTTCTTTGTTTCTGTGCACTGGACCACCTGTTTCTGGCCCACAGCCATCACATTCAGCTGTTGGCCTGACATATACCATGTGTCCTGAATCTCTTTGTGGATTGTTTATCACACCCCCAAAAAGATTTTCCCAGTGGAGTGGTTTCTTGACAAACAGATAAGGTGTTTGGTTTGTTGTATTTTGAGGGCAAACTTACCTTTGCTCTTGTACATTTTTTACCTTTATCCTTGTTTCAGTCCAGGTTGACTTGCATATCCTGTTTGGACTCTGCTGTTATGTGTTTTGTACTGCTCTCTCCCATGGTTCATGTTCCTGTTTGTTTATTCCTTGGAACCTTTCCCTTTCTCATGATCTTTCTCCTGTTACCCTTACAGGTTAGATTTGTCAGCTGATTCATCTAGCTTATTCTTCTCTTTCTCCTCGCATAAAATCTGTCATCTTACTCTGGTTGCCTCATTTTGTTGTCCTTTAGAAGATGTAGTCATGCCACTATGTGGACCAACCACTTCTCCTACATTTATTTCATATTATATGCATCATCTGGCCATTTTATGATGTTAACATTTACCTCCTGACACCAATTTTACCTGTATGGCTTCTTTATGAGTGGGAAGGTGCTTTTTTTTTTTATACCTTTTTGTTTTTCTTACATATATAGGTCCAGCTTAGTTATGCGTGTTGCAAGACCATTTATACTTATTTCTACACCTGCATCATATTCAACCATGACTCAGTGCTGACATCAATGATCAATGGCTCACAGTGCTGAGTGAGTTGCATCAGATCAATGACTCACAGTGCCATTCAGATCAATGGATCACAGTATTGTTGCATCATACAACCATTCAGACCAATGACTCACAGTGCTGAGTTGCATCATACAACCATTCAGACCAATGACTCACAGTGCTGAGTTGCATCATACAACCATTCAGATCATTGACTCACAGTGTTGAGGTGGGGTGTTCTGCAAGACTGCTTATAAGTTTTACAAACAGTATTTGCATCATGAATATAGTTTCCATGGACTTGCATGGGTAAAGCAGAAGTGGGCTGCTGTTCACCTCTGTCATTTCTTGGTTTTGGCTATATCAGTAACAGTCTGCAATTGCATTCACCTATTGCACTGTCTCTGGTGTGGTGTTATATTCCTCAGGACTCTTGAATACATCTGCCCCATACTTCCATAGTAATATGAGAGTCCCTACCACTTACCAAGTCCTAGCTGCTGGAGGTGATGGAGCATGGATGCTTTCTCCTTGGTGCACTCAAATCCACTCAGTTGAGAGCAAGGGTGGTGGTGCTCTGCAGGTGTATAGACACACCTTCTGTTGTGGGCTAGATGATTTCCACCACAATGCAGTTTACCCCTCTGACTGGATGCCCTTTTTCCTGCCATTGCCAGAATGTCAGTTCCTGGAGGGTAATGCTGTTGGTTTGAGCTGGACTAACTGTAACATTTCTCACATGTGAGTGGCCCAGCTACCTTCCTCTTACTGTGGAATGGACAAACCATTCCCTGCAATTGAACTGTCACATTCTTGTCTGCTTTCCTACTGTTGTCTGGATATCATTTCCTAGAAGGTACTAGTGTTGGTTGTATTGAACAAGCACACTTGATGATGAGGATTCTTGGTGTGGAAGATCATCTTCCCTTTCTCTTCTTGTGTCCAAGGTGAATGTTAGAGTACCCTTTTTCTACCATGGACCAGGTATTCCTATTATGATACTGTTGGTGTCAGTTGAGGTCAGTCTCCCCCTTATGATCCACCTTGTCCTAGCCACTCTACACCAGGAGTCCATTCATTAAATCATGGGACTCCTCCTGCAATTCCACCATTTTTATGGCACATTAGTTTCAGGGGTGAAGAGTATACTTGGCTCAGAAGTGGCGAGGTCCCCTATGGTTGTGTTGTGTCATATCAGAAGTTAACACTTTTCTACAAAGAATATGTATTTCCAATATATTCTTACCTCCTCTCATATTTCCCACACTTCTTTTCCACTTTTGGTGTCTCTTTCTTTTTTTTTCCGAGCTGCATGGAGTGAGTTAACTGTGCTAGTTGTGTCACACTCCTATTTATGGAGGGTTGTCTCATACTCATATGAATGCTGTTATGTTGCTGCTTCATATGAAAACAAGCAGGTAGGTGGGTATATCAAAACTAGTGGTGAGAAAAAACCTGTGCATATAGAGGGCAGTACAAGTTGAGAAAAGCTACTGTGTAAGAGGAGTTAAGAATATATGGGAAATATGTTTTCAGTCTAGGAAAATGTTAACTACTAGCAAATTAAAATAATTCCAACAGTATTGTGTATTTATAGAGAAAAGTTTACTTTGAAGTGAGAAGTTGAAGGTATGCTCATTAAATACTGAAAGTGAAGAAAGTGTTTTTTTATTTACTTTACTTTGGTGCTTTTAGTTTATAGGACTAAGAAGCAGCTCCAGCGATGCTGTGAACCCACAAAATACTGTGCTTACCTCCAACTATTTTGCCCTTTAGTGTGGATTCCTGTACATGGTGAGGGGACCTTCTAGGGAAGGTTCTGTTCTTTCAGTTTACCTCCTCTGGGATCTAAACATCCACCCATGTGTTTGCCATGCTTGGTGACCCATGAAGGGGAGGAGAGGATCCTGGTGGTTGAGGGGTGCAACCCTAACACACTACTTTGGCTTTGAATCCCTGTAGATGGGCAGCCTTGGGGTGGCCTCCTCAGGGTATGTCAGCTGGTCCATATGGGGTAGGATCAACTGAGTATCAGTGTTGGAGATTTTCAACTGGTGTTATGGACGTTATGTCTAATGCTGGTGTTTGAGTATAGTGCTCACGAAACCCTGGCATTGCTGCAGTGTCCTTGTTCAACATTGTAGTGCATTCCCTCGTAGAGCTTCATGGTGGGTGGGGTCAGTGGGCACCGAAATTTCCTTTTTTAGTATGGGTCCTCCAAATAAATGTTTGGAAAATATAATAGTGAATAAACAGTGTATAGGTAAACAAGAACGTCATGAAGATTCTGAGCAGCAATGTTCAGCATGTGTAACACTTGTTGTTCCTCATTTTCCTATCCTACATTCTCTTTCAGACAAATCTTTAGGGCAAATGTCTCCCCTTTTTCATTTGAAAGGGACATGAAGAACTTGCTGGCTCTCCAAGGTCCATCATAAAGCTTCACTCTGGTGGAAATATCCACATCTAAACACAGCAAACTCCTCTTACATTCAAAGATGATTGTGGATATACTTATTGAGGTTACGCCTCATGCTACTTTGAATTCATCACAAGGATTTATTGTTGAGAGGGATTTGAAGAACATCTCCAAGTCAAAGATTCTTGCTGGTTTCTCCACTCAAGGAGTTTTTGCAGTAAGGGACATCTCCACTTGCAAAGATGGAATTACGACACACACCAATGTCCTCATTCTGACATTTACATCACCACGTAAACAGTGGTCCTAAACGGAATGGTTCTCTACCTAATTCACCTCCATGTAAGTAAAAACGGCCACCCTGATACAATGGAATTGTCGAGGTTTACGTTCTAATCTGGATGACATCAAAACATTGATTGCTTCCTACCATCCTGTATGTCTTTCCTTGCAGGAAACATTTCTGAAACCTGTTGATACAGTCACCTTTCGGTGGTCTTCTCTGTACAGAAATGACAGGCTGTATGATGGAAGAATGCATGATGGGTGGCACTATTGGTTGATCAGCATGTGCCCACCCTGTCTTTGCCACTCGACACACCCTTGGAGGCCGTAGCCATCTGTGTTTCCTTGGGTCATACCATCACTGTTTGTTCTCTCTACCTGTTGCCTGGAGAGACATATGATCAATCAAACCTTGATGCTCTCATTAAACAGTTGCCGTCTCCCTTTCTAATCCTGGGGGACTTTAATGGACATCATCCCCTTTAGGGAAGTACTGATATTGATAGGAGGGGTTGCTCTGTAGAGTGTATGCTCTCTGATCACAACCTTTCTCTTTTCAATGCTGGTCCTTCTACTTATTTTCATGCACCTAGTCAGTCCTTTACTGCTATTGATCTCTCAATTTGCTCTCCTTCATTATTCTCCCATTTTTCATGGAGGTTGACAATAATCCATGAGGCAGTGATCATTTTCCTATAACTTTAAGAGAGACTAGCCATGGTTTATGCCATCTAATTGTGTGCCCCAATGGAAGCTGGATCACTCAAACTGGCCCTCTTTCAGTGCTGTTGCAGAACTTGATCCTGCCATTGTCTGTAAGCCATCAATAGAAGACAGTGTGCCAGCAGCAACTGACTGTATTATTCAAGCAGCTGCTGAATGTATTCCTAAAACCTCTATACGTTTTCCATGATATCCTTGTCCATAGTGGAATCCTGCTTGCCACATGGCACAGTAGGCACAAAAATGGGCCAGGGATACTTTCTGTAGGTAACCCACACTCTTGAACTGCATCACTTTCCAGCAAGCCCATGCAAATGCTGGGTGGGTAAGACGTCAAAGCCAGAAGGAATCTTGGATTAAGTTTACAACCAGCATATCTTCTACCACTAGTTCAAAGTCATATGGTACAAGATTTGAAAGGTTAGTGGGCAATATAATTCTGTCCCCCTCTTAATCTTGCTCTGATGGCCTGGAGTATCAGCTATGCTCAAGACTTGGGCAGAGCGATCACCTCTTTCCTTTCAAGCTGATTGTGTCTGTGACTATAATCGTCCCTTTACACTGGTGGAAGTGAAACTGGCCCTTCATTGGTCTGGCAGTACATCAGTTGTACCTGATAATATACACTATGAAATGCTGCACTATGTGTCTCCTGCTTCTCTTGCTATTTTTCTGATTGTTTTTAACTGGATATGGCAGGAGAATGTTTTTCCTGATGCCTGGTGCCATGCTATAGTCCTACCTTTCTCTCAGTGTGGGAAGGCTCCCAAGATTACTTCAAACTATCATCCAATTGCTTTGATGAGCTGTCTCTGTGAGACCTTAGAGAGGATGGTTAATGCTCATCTTATTTGGTTCCTCAAATCAAATAACCTCCTCTCACCCAGCCTGTGTGGGTTTGGACAACACGTGATTTGATTTGTAACATCCATCAGAGAAGTCTTTCTCAAACGACAACATCTTGTATCAATATTCTCTCACATTGAGAAGGCTTATGATACTACATGGAGAGGTGTGGCATTTTGCAAGACTTCCATTTATATGGGTTACATAGTCATATGCCCATTTTTATTACAAAATGTTTAATGGACAGGTTCGTTTGGGTTCGACACTTTCCAGTTCTTTTCTACAGGAACTCAGAGTCCCTCAGGGCTGGGTTTTGAGTGTCACACTTTTCAGTATGAAATTTAATGCCATCATTGAACAACTCCCACCGTTGCAAACGGGCTCTCTGTTGACGACTTTCACATGTCATGTCACTCATGGAACATGAGGTATATTGAGCTTTAGCTACAGATTGCCTTCAATCATTTACTGAAGTGAACCATAGCAAATGGCTTTAACTTCTCTCTCTCTAAAACTGTTTGCATGCAATTTTGTTATCAATGGGATATTGGTGAAGTTATGCTGCCTGTGGTCCCTGAGACAAAGTTCTTGAGACTTATCTTTGACTGTAAGCAGACCTTTATACCACACATCAGGCAGCTACGGGTCAAATGTACAAGAGCACTGAACATCCTCCCCATCCTCTCTTCCACCACTTGGGGAGTGGATCAATTTTCTATGCTAAAGATATATCGTGCTCTTCTTGGATTGAAATTTGACTATGGATCACTGGACTATGGCTCTGCCAGAACCTCAGCCATAAAGATGCTGGACTCCATTCATCATTAAGGACTTCTGCACTGGGACTTTCTGCACTTCTCCAGTTCAGAGGTTATACATAGAGTCTCATGAACCTTCTTTGCACTCCTGCCGTTTGCAACTATCTTTACTATATGTTTTGAAACTTCGTTCCTTACCAATGCATCCCACCTGGGTTGTGTTTTTCATCCTCGGTTGACCATACTTTTTCAGAACAGATGATATGCCATTGTTCCTTTTGGCTTTTGTATCCAGGTGCAGTTAGATGAATTTGGTCTGTCCTTGGATAACATTGCTGTATCCACTGGTTAATTCATCCCACAATGGCTTCTTACAGTCCCCAGATGTAGCCTATTTTTAAGTCATCTGAGAAAAGCAGACACTCCCAATTGGAAATACTGTCTGTTATTTACTGAACATCTTTTGAACCATCCTTCTATTCCTATTTATACAGATGGTTTGAAATCAGGTGACTGTGTGGGCTCTGCCATGGTTTGTTGTGGTTCAGTGGTTGCGTGCAGAATCCCCTCTACAGCTTCTGTATTCACTGCTGAACTGTATGCCATTTCTTTTGCCCTGGATTACATAAAAGCTAAATAGTACTCAAACTGCACTATTTATACTGACTTGCTTTGTTCTCTACAGGCCCTGGAATCGCTTTATGTTAGTCAACGCCCTGTTCTCACCAATATTCAAAACCAACTGGCCCATTTCTGTTTAACATCTAGTGTGTAGTCTATGTATTACTGATGTCACAATAAGCCACATTTACTTTCTTGCTGTCATTATGATTCTCAACGACGGCACTATTTTAAACATGCTCTGCTTCAAGCTTTGCCCATAACGTCAGACAGTGTTTTTGGTGATGGTGACACTGTCCACCTGAGAAATGTTTTTAGTTTTTTTAAAAGCCCTTAATCTCTTTAATGCCATTTAAGTTTTGTAACTTATACATTAGACCTTTTTTAATGTGGCTTACTTTTATGAATCACAGTCTATCTTGATTGGTTTGAAATTAGAAAATGGCTATAACATCAAATAATTCAAAATCTGGACTGGAAAGTCCAACTTCAGGTGACTAATGCTGCTGTTTGAACTACCCATTAGCCATGCTGGTGAGTTATTATTAAAATTTTACTACAAGTCTTTTAAAACTTTTATTACATTACTTTTTGAAAATAGCCATAATTTCAAATAACTTGGAACAAGTACTGGAAAGTCCAACTTCAGGTAACTAATGCTGCTGTTTGAACTACCCATTAGCCATCGTGGTGAGTTATTATTAACATTTTGCTAGAAGTCTTTTAAAACTTTTATTACTTTTTGAAAATAACTTCAAATAACTTGAAACCAGGACTGGAAAGGCCAACTTCAGGAGACTGATGGTGGTTTTTGTACTTACCTGTTAGTCTTCCTGGTGAGTTATGATAATTTCCGTTATGCTACAGAAAGTCCTTTACAATGTATTACTGTAGTTTTTCTCTTGATGTTGTAGACTAGATATAAACATTAGTTTTATTCTATTTATGTTTTTTAAACTTTGTTTTGTTTTACCTTAATTTCCTTTTATGAATTTTACTAAATTTACTTTAATTTTAACTTTTTACCTGATGTTTGGTGCAGATCGCCTGGCTGCTTTGTGCCATTAAACACCAAATCAACCAACCAACCAACCCAACTGTTTTGTGTATCTGTCAGAACTAACATAGCAATCATCTACATACATCTAAAATTTTCAATATTTCATAATACTGTTATTTAGCCAATGAGTGAACCTGACTAATGTAATTTTTCATCAGCATCATTATGAAACCAGATGGTGCACATCTGTCTCACTTCATTAATACTCAGATTTCTGCAGACAGATGAGTTCTTAAAGTTTTCATCCATGGTTTTCCTCTCTCCTGTTTTTCCTCTCCACCCTTCAACTCTGTATTTTGTCATTATGTTGAGAATTTGAGAATACAGTCTTGTAACATTTAGCTAAACCCACACTGAACAGGGTTTCCAATCCAAATACTGGATTTTTACTCTTGCCTCTTTGTGTAACCAAGAAGACCATGAACTGATGTTCTGTTTTCAGTCTCTGATCTCTTAACTGGTTTCTGGTGAGTTCATGGTTCTGGACAGAGGATTCATGGTTTTTTTACCAGGTTTGTGAATGACCATTGTTGACATGTCAGATGCCTTTTTACATGTCATAATTACCCTGGCCTCCAGACATTTTTTAATTTAATCTATGAGAATCAAGCCTGTCAGTTATATCACTTATCTTCAGCTTAGCCTTATGTCTTAGAATCATGAGACCCTTTGTTTTCTACCTTCACAGACAAAGTCTTAAGATTCAGTTTCTACTTGGACAATTGGCTTCTACTTTCTCTTTCATGTGAAGTGCCCTTCTCTTACATGTTCCTCTTATGCAAGAGGCTGCTCAATTGGAATTGTTTTTTTAGGTTTCCAAATCTTTACTCATTCCCACACATTATTTATTAGAACTTGGAATTTCTTTCAAATTTCATCTCATTTTGGCTCATCTTCCCTTCTTTGCCCATGAGCTATGGGCTATACATGGAATATATGGTTAGCAAGGTTTTTCACTTTTATTTGCATCCTGGGAATTTTTCTTTTGGAGACTATTAAACATGATTCCTTTTTTACAAATCCACTATCATTTCTTATATCAGTTTTCATGGGTTGTTTGCTTCAGGTCTCTCTACTTTGTGTTGGACTTTCTCTTTTGACTCATTCCCAGTGCTTTGAACCTTGTGGTGGATCACCTCTCTCAGCTGGGGCATCTGCTTTCAGCCAGGACTGGTCTCATCTTTTTATGTATGTCTATTTTCCTTTTTGGATCCTCACCTTGACATGCAACACTCCTTGCCAGGTCTTCTTGGTGGTGCTTCTTTGGCTAGTTCAGCCTTTGTGTCCTCTGTTTATTTAATTGGAATCTTGTGTCCTCTTTTTAGTATCTATTCTATTTTTTTAACATCACATGAAACTTTTTAATCCAGAAGTGTTAAACCTTCATCATTGTGTATGTGATTTGTCCAGTCCATTGCTCTTAGAGCCAGACTCCTCATTTGTGTAGCCTTCTCCCTCCCAGCTACCCTACTGTTTTTTGTTGTTGGTCCATCCATCACTCCAAACTCACTTCCTCCTGTGCCACATTTTTCTGCCTTTTTCACTTGGTTTTATCTGTAGTTTGCCAGTCATTACCATCACTGGTTTTTGGGTGTCCTTGCCTCCTACTTTTTTTTTTCTTATTATTACCACAGGGTGTTTTTTTCCCATTATCCTCTCTACTTTGTTCCAATCCACCTTTCTTTACTGACCCTTCATCTAACTCTCATGTCTCACTGGACTTACATTTCTTATGAGCCCAAAAATGATTGATTGGTAAAGCTGAGGGCTTACAATGCTCATATGTTCAGGTTTTCCTGCCTGTTGTGGGCACAGCACATTATGCATGTGACAATAACCAAATCTATTTAAATTCAACCAATCAACCAATGCTTCTCTGTTAAGGTGGGGTATAGTTTTGGATTTTGGTGTCTAGAGCAACAATTTTTTTGTATAAACATGCTCAAGATGTTGCCTGCTCAACAAGCTTGCAATCATCTCAACTTATCTGTATGGTGTTTTTATCATGGTCCATTTCAATAGAGATATTCTATAGAGATGTGAGTAACTTTTCTGAAGTAAACATATTATTTACAAGAAATGTATTTCAGGGTCTATTGCACATGAAGGATGTTACCCATCTCTTGTTGATGGGTTATAATGTTATGATTACATAATAGACTGATGCTCATTGTAGTTAGTTTTGTTTAAGGTTCATAGGGCATGTAAAATTTTTCTTGATGATGGTATGAGGCAATAGCTCTTTGTTCTACAAAGATCTGTTTGAAAAACATTTTCAGTTAAACAAATTGTTATTGTTCACTAGAGAGATCATGCCTAATTGATTTACCAAAACACATGATTTTGATAAATTCATTTTGACCTACTTAAAAGAGATGATTTGAAGTGTTGAGGTTTCTAAGAGCATGATTAACATATGTACTCTTGATGGTGAGCACCGACAGTTGAATGTACATTTAACACTCCAATCAAGAAACCTAAGAATAAAAGAAATCAACTCTTAGTTGCTAAAGCTCTTTCTTTATTTTCTTTTATAACTGGGACAAAATATCGTGAAAAGCTGCCGACGTTGTTCTTTTTTATAGTGAAGCCATTTTTCTTATGGAAGAAAAATGGATACTTTCTGAATTTGGTTTATACAGGTGAAAGAAAATTAACATAGCAAGTCAGTTATTGTTTAATGTTCGTCACTGTTTAATGTTTGTCACTGTTTAATGTTTGTCAATGTTTAATGTTCGTCACTGTTTAATGTTTGTCACTGTTTCATGTTTGTCACTGGAAATCGGTATTGTCTAACTAAATTTTCAGCTTGTTTTTCACTCTTACTTATTTCACGTTATGCATTATATATAATTATGCATGTGTTTTAAAACTACAAGGAGGAAAACACATGAATCTTTCACCATAATATGCAGTAGTTTCAGCTCAAGTTAGCAGGGCCTTGTGGTTAGGGTACTTGACTTGCAACCTGAAGTTTGCAGGCCTAAATCTTCATCACTGAACATGCTTATCCTGTGTGGTTGCTATTTGAGCCAGCCACAAGGGGGAAAACATTCTTGGTTTACAAAAATACTGGCAGATCCCAAACTAGTTGGGGTTTAGGTCATTATGGAGGACTAAGTTCCAACTGAAATGAAATTTTGTTTTCAATATTATTAAAATATTCTATGGAACCATATGACAAAGAGTCTGGGCTTTGAACTTTTTGTTTGCCACTGTAATAAAAGTTCTCATTGAAACAGGAATAGATGTAAATGTTTCTCAACAGTAAAGATTAATGTATTGAAACCATAACATTTACAAGTTAATTCTATCATAACCCTTCAAATATACAGTTATTTAGTTATCTGAAGTGTTGTATGAAAATGTACATTTCTTGTTATATTTAGCTATCACTTTTCATAGCTCTTACAACGGTATTACTTCTTTGTAATGGGTGAAACAGCACTTTGCTTTTGTGAAGTTTTTAAAAGCCTTGCTTATGATAAATTGTAGAGGATTTTCTAGAAAATGTTAGAAGGGCTAACATTTCATTCCATTTTGTAACTTCAACTACTACATATCGTTTTCTTTATGGAAACTAACGGTCATGAAACATTGTAAATAAATCAAAACTGATTAGCCATTAGAGGCCAGTTTCTTGAGTTCATCAATAATTTAAGTTTCTTACTACTACTTTGTGTTACGCACATCTGGTAGCTGTTGTTTATGTACCTATTCTACCAAGTTGAGGTGTCAGAGTTTGAAACTTGTTCACAGTCAGATCTGGGAAATGTATAGGAAATACCTAGATCCTAAGTTTTTAGTAGGTCTCCATCAAATTGGTAATCAAAATACTGTAATAAAACCAGTAGTAAATAAGATATAATGTTCAATGTTACTTTAAATGCAGCTCAATCAATGATGAACCTTTTAAGAATGCTGGGACACTACAGGTTAGGTACAGTTTAAAAAACTGTATTACTCATTTGCACTATGTTACAAAATTTTTACTTTTTCTTGTTTCTGGGCAGAAAGTGTTATTTCCCAATTGCTTATGTCAAAAGTAAATGGAAAAACCTATTTTTCTCTTCAAACTTTGCTTTTGTGACCTGGAAGCATACAACGAAAACATGATGGGAGACTATATTTAGGGGCTGATACGTGAAAGTGATTTACATTACAGTTGGAAATCTCGAAAAACTATTCACTTCTAAACATTTTTGTTTAACTTTAGTATAAATACATGTAAATCTTGATTCATACTTTGTTTTATTCAGACCTTATGTAAATTAAAATGTGCAAATGTGTCAGTTTTTACATAGAAAATAGGTTAATTTGTAAATTTCATTATCCAGGTCACAAAAGCAAAGTTTGAAGAGAATAATGGCCATTTTCTGTACTTTTACAACATAAGAAATTAAGAACTAACACATACTATCCAGGTACAAAACTTGTGTTACATAGTATTATTGATGAGTGGCTTTACTGAAACAAGGAATAACTATTTCATTTCTCATATATCTTGCTTTGTAGATAGTTTTTTGCTTTACCTCTTTATCATCATGACCATAAGAGAATGCTTCAGGAGGTTTTTCCTCATTAATCCTCATTTTGTTTTCTGTAAATTTTCATTATATAAACTTAGTCTCCCACTTACCACTAACAAACAAGATTTAATGCTATAAAAATATTAATAGGACTTCTCAAGGTACTTATTAATTAATTAATTAATTAATTTGAAAGCAATAGATTTTGTGCCTTTTTTAAAATCTGTCAGTTCAATTTCTCTCTTGGTTTTTTTTTTTTGTTGTTGTTGTTGATATTTCCAGCCGTGTCTGAGATTTATCCATCTCTCTAATGACAGAGGCATGTTGTTCCTTTGAAAACATTGTAGTGTGAGATATTCCATTTGGAATCTGTAAGTTATTTAATTGCACCTTATTTCTGGATTACAACCATAGTTAATCTTAGAGACAGCTCACTGGATCCTCCTCTAGAATATATTTTTATTCCCATGCAGGGTTTTCAGTTTCACTTTGGTTCCCTGAGAAATATGGTTCCTTGCTTTGAAACATTTTTGCCTTTGAGGTATGGAGTTATTGATACCTCACACAGTTGTAGAGATATCACATTATTATATTCATGTAATATTCTTCTGTATATCAAAGACCAATTACCAACCCAATTATGAAAGCAGTGCATAGTAAATATGAAGGCTTTTAATTTACACATCTTAAATTTTAGTTGTGTTATTCTAAGTGTTCTTGCCAAGATTGTCAAAATTATTTTTTATATATGTAAAAATGGCTGGTATGGGTAGAGAAAACGTTATGTAGAGGAGAGAACAATGTTTTGACCTTCTTTGGTCATCATTGTTCACTCCTCTACATAGAGTTTTCTCAACCCATACCAGCCACTTTTACATATATATTTTTCTCTACAAGTGGGTTTTCTCGTCATCACAGATTAAAATTCTTTTTTGTTTTAATGAAAAATTGTAATACATTTGTTTATTTTTCATGTATTTGGCTTTCACTAGATATGAAATGATAGGGATCTTTTTAGTATATTTTTTATTCATATTCTAAACTAATGTTAGAAATTTTAAAACTTGGTTTGTATTTTGTGTATACATGCAGTATGAAGCTTTGTATATTTTGAGTCCCGATGATGATAGTGAAGATGAGCCTCAGTTAGTTAAGCACACATCAATGGTGAAACGAAGATTTCGAGAATTTCTCACTCTGCAGTCTCGTCTTGAGGACAACAAAGTAATGTGTAAGCATTTGAAAGGTATGCACAACTTTTCATGTTAATGTTATTTAAAATTGATAAAATAATATATTAACAATGTATGGTTTTTAATGGTAATACAACATACAATAGTATGACATAACTGAGATTCAATAAACTGTATTCTGAGTGACCAACTAAATGAAATGTTTTTTGTATCAGGCTGCTGTAGTAAATTTATATATAAATCTGAAGATTGTAAGAAACTGGACAGTATTTTTAACATCAAATGCAAATATTTTTTTTGCATATATATATATATATAAAATCTTACCAACTGTTTTTGATGTTTACTTTGACACTGTTTTTCCAAAATATTTCTTGAGTATTTATGTGGTCAGTAAAGTGTTGAGGTTTATTAAGGGATCAAAGGACCAAGCAAGTGGTTAACAACTCCATTTTATGCATTGGACAAAAAGAACATAGATGAAAGGAGAGCATTCCTTCAGTCTTATCTGGTGAAACTGTGTAGTCGAGACATACTGGCCAACTCTCCTGAGTTGAAAGAGTTCCTCGCCTATGGTGTTGATGCCAGTATTGCTTATGTAAGGAAAGCCAGTGAAGTTGGTGTTCCAAGGATTGACAAAGTAGGTTGTTCAACTTATATATCTGTGTTTGCAAAACTACTGTCAATTTTTATAAGTATTCTATATAACATTTTGTTAAATTTAAGCTGGTACTATTGTCAAGTGTATGTAATTTTACAAAGTATTGTTTTTGTCTAGATTTCTTTGATTAGCTAGTTGCATAATTCTTGATTTAAATTGTGTGGTGGCACAAATCTGTCATGTTTAAACACTTTTGTTCCAGCATTTTGTTTTTCTTTTCCAAACAACCTAGGCAGATGCTCCTCGGGGCAAAATATTTCTGTTACTAAATAATGTTTGTTTTTCTTCCAATTATTATAAAATGTCTGATTATTGTATATCATATATACATTTTTGTAGTTTCTAAAGAACTATGCAACTTTATCAAAAAGTCAAAAAGAACTTTTTTGGAATACAGAAAATTATGGGAGGTAAAACAAAGAATATTTGGTATTCATAATGAAAGTTAGACAATTTTTACTCAGATGCAATTCAATGTCGGAATGGTTGTTGTAGTCTGTAGTTACGTCCTCTGAATGGTAGCTGTCTCATTTGTGGAGAAGAGAAAAAAGTGCCATCTGGTATATAAAGATTGGTTCAGTGTGCTAAAGAAATAATCTGTTTTCTAACTGATCTGTTGGACTACTCTGTAGAATGTGTTGCTAAAATATACTACAGTAATCTAATGTAGTGAAACCAAGTTTGAACGGTAACACTAGTGGTAAAATTGGCCTAGTGCTGTTGGTTATCACTGCCAGTAGTAAAGTTGCAGAAGAGTACATTAACTGTACCTGTTTATACAAGGATCTGATTTGTTTATCCATGTTTTGTGTGTTGATCATGAAACGTCCACAAACATCATATTGTGATAATGGTCAAAGTGTATTGTTAGTAAATGATGAAACTGTTTTCTTTCAAATACACTTCTATAACTTAATTTATTGTACTCATTTTTTCACATGCATTCTCTCCAAATTAAGTTGCTCTGCTCATTTTCAAATTCTGTTGTAATTTGCATGATAAACTATCATCCGAAACAGTTCTTGAACCTTCAGTTCTTGAATTTCAAGAGTTCTCATTCCATTTGGTTTTTTTAGAAATGTAATAGATTAATGCAGCTGGGTTTTTAACTTCAAATTTTGATTCATGTCAGCTTAAGAAATTTTCTTTATTGAGTCCACAGGGATTATCTGTCGTATCTTATTTATTTTCTTTATTAAGTCCACAGGGATTATCTGTCGTATCTTATTTATTTTCTTTATTGAGTCCACAGGGATTATCTGTCGTATCTTATTTATTTTCTTTATTGAGTCCACAGGGATTATCTGTCGTATCTTATTTATTTTCTTTATTAAGTCCACAGGGATTATCTGTCGTATCTTATTTATTTTCTTTATTGAGTCCACAGGGATTATCTGTCGTATCTTATTTATTTTCTTTATTGAGTCCACAGGGATTATCTGTCGTATCTTATTTATTTTCTTTATTGAGTCCACAGGGATTATCTGTCGTATCTTATTTATTTTCTTTATTGAGTCCACAGGGATTATCTGTCGTATCTTATTTATTTTCTTTATTGAGTCCACAGGGATTATCTGTCGTATCTTATTTATTTTCTTTATTGAGTCCACAGGGATTATCTGTCGTATCTTATTTATTTTCTTTATTGAGTCCACAGGGATTATCTGTCGGGATTATCTTATTTTTTATTTTCTTTATTGAGTCCACAGGGATTATCTGTCGTATCTTATTTATTTTCTTTATTGAGTCCACAGGGATTATCTGTCGTATCTTATTTATTTTCTTTATTAAGTCCACAGGGATTATCTGTGGTATCTTATTTTCATTTCTTGCCTGTTTTCTAAACTATGTGATAAACTTCCTCATTTACGTTTATCGATTCTCACCATCTCAGATGTGGCTTTGGATGAAGCCACCCTAGGACTCTGATGCTTGATATCACAATTATTCAAGGTTAACCTGTGTTCTTTCAAATTCCAAGCCTTCTCTCACACTTACTTGACAAATTAATGAATGGTTGTTTCATATTACTAGAAAAGCTAATTCTTTTTCCAAACAGTATTTTTCAACTGGCTCTTTTTATTATCATTTACTCATAAAAATAAATCATTAGTATTTTCCAAAATTTTAAATAAACATGGATAAATCAAGTTTTTAAGTACAAGATCACACACACAGTTAATGGTGTTTAGTGTTTTTGTCATACCTTATTTCCATAACAAAATACATCGTAATGTTTCTATCATGAACAAATAATACATAAATTTTTGAAACAGCTATTCATGGAATCATAAGTTTATTTCAGTACAATATTTTATATTTGTATTAGTAATATAAATGCTGTATGTGATCGTGTCTCATGTTAAAGATGAAAAGTTGTACTGAAATACAGCTTGTATTCCAAAATAAGTGCTTTCAAAACTTTATATATAATTTGTTTACAGTGGGAATATTACAGTATATTCTGTAATGGAAAAAACAAAATATAATTTATACCCAATTTATTGTGTGATTTCATCTCATATTTATACATCTAATTTGTCCATATTTTATTTGAAACTTTTAAAACATTTGATGATGGCACTTCTTTTTGTAGGATAATAATTTCGGTACAACAATTCATTGCTATTTAGAGCTAACTGAATACCTTCTAATGTATTTTCATCCAGTATGTTTTGAATATCTTTTTCCAATTTATCTGGCACTTCCAAGAATATTTCATTTTTTATTTTAGTATCTTAAGTGTCACAGATTGCCTGTTTTCCAACTACTTACTGAATTTAAATTAGGTAAAATATTTGAATATTTTACTTTTGTTTTTTGCTTTACCAATTCTGTGGTGAACAAATTGAATTTAATTTAAGGTATTTAGAGGATACATATATAATATACACATGGTGTTCTTAAAACACATAGGTCCAAGAAGTCTTGATAAAAATGAAACAGAAACCATATAACCCGAGCGCTTTTGAAAAGTGGACAAACTGACTTCCACTTTTTGAAAGCACTCGGGTTATAGGATTTCTGTTTCATCTTTACGTAATATACACATCATTAATTATTTAGTTTTGCTCTGAATAGTTATTTTGTTTCTTGTTGCAATTAGAAAAGATAAAAACAATCTCACTTCAAAAATATTTTGTTTATTATTTTTTTTGAGACTTGTTATTTATTATTATTTTCAGATCTTTGTTCGAGGAGTGAAAGGGGCAATAGATCTAATCCGTACAGCGCTGCCGAGTCTTCCACAGGACGTGAACGAAAACATTCCAGATTTATCCGGGGAAAAGTACGGCCAAACAAAGTCACTGTTGCCTGTTTTTGGAAGATCGCGTGCAGAAGAACGTCGTCTCGACATTGAATTTCAGTATCTGGACGAGAAAGTAATTGTTGTCTCTTGCTTGGCCTTCTTACATTCTTCACTCGATAACTAGAAATATGTTGTCAAAACATACATGTTAAGTTTATAGATGAAATGAGGACTTATCTTTACTTCTTACTGTTCAATATGTAATTTAACAAAACCTTCTAAGAATGACGTGTGGATAAGTGCTCGATATGAAAAAGGGAACCTACTGCTTCATAGCAACACATCTTACATTTGTCTTTTTTAATAGGTACACTGCTTTCGTGTAATAAACTTCTGTAGATATTAAACTAATTATGTAAGCTGAGTGTGAATAAGTTCTTTGTAGTAACCTTACTAATAACTTAAGAGTGGATGATTCTTCTGTTAATATTTTTGGTTGTGGTTTTTAGATTCTGTATTATAGTATTTCCATGGCTTCCAGGTGAAAAACTGAGTGCCACAAATCATGGAAACATTATAAATGTAACAACTGAATGAATGTATAGCATATTTCCCCAGCTAAAGCTGTACCGAGCCTCATCAGGTGGCATTTTCTTGCACCAATGAAAATGATAAATTTTAAATACTTAGAAGTATATGTAAATTATATCTAATGTGATTTATATATCACAGTAGTTGCTACAGGTTTTAATAAAATTTCACTGAACTTTATAGAAATGATCCTAAGATAGTGGACATGATTTAATTGATTTTTTTAGATATTACTTTAAGATAGTAGATGTGATTTGATTAAACATTGTAGAAATGATCTTAACCTAGTAGTTTCTAAAATAATGTATGTGCATAGTCATTTAGTTACACCTTTTTTGGTAATTATTTTCCAGAAGACTGAATGACCATTTTACATAGTAAATATTCTTAGACTTTTTCACTGAAATTTTTCAACTTTTTATTGAGCAAGTGGCTGCTATCAGTATTCAGTTACTGTGATTGGTTGAATCTACAGAAAGTCTTTCCACCAATCAGAATCACAGATAAACTAACCAATCATAATGAACTCTCCACAGTCCACTGGAACATTCTAAAGACTGACCACACTGTACACAAACTGATGTGAGTATTAAAGGGGGAAGACTTGTTATCCTCTATACTTGTGTTTCTACAACAGACACTTGCTATCTATTCAGCTAAGTTTCTTAGATTCATAGAAATTGCCCTTTATACTCTTAAAAAATAGACCCAAGTTCACGAGACATACTAAAATCATTGTCCTTTGTCTAAAGTATAAATAAAAAGGTTAAGGTGGTTCAAATGTCATTGGTCACTTAAATGTTGGTACCAATATTTTGTTTTAAAATGTGGTTGCACAACAGTCTTAGTTGTGCACATAAGTTAAACAGACTTCAAATCTCTACTTCACGATGGTTGGAGTAACTTCTTAATTTCATTTTTTAAATTTAACAAGTTAGAAGTTAATACAGTGCTCCTTAACTGGGTGAATGGCTCACCCATGGGTTAAGGGACCAGAATCAGGGTGAATTAGTATTATCAATGATACAACAAATTCAAGAGCAAAAAGCCATTAGTTGTTGTTATTTATTCTAGTTATAGTATGATAAATACACTTATTTTGTGTTCTTTCTATTTGTAATAATCTGAGGGTTGTGGGTTTGAATCTTCATCCTACCAAACATGTTTGCCCTTTCAGCTGTTGGGGCATTATAATGTCATGGTAATCACACTATTCACTGGTAAAAGAGAAATCCAAGAATTGGCAGTGGGTGGTGATGACTATCTGTTTACCTTCTAGTTTTTCACTGCTAAATTAGGAATGGCTAGCACAGATATCGCTCATGTAGCTTTTTGTGAAATTCACAAAAAATCACAAATCTAGTTGTAGTTTGATGTTTATTTAAGTTTTATACTAAATAATTTTATATTTGGTTTTAGTACTTTTTTTGTCCTTTTTTTTGAATGAGAGCGAGTGGGGTGTTGTGAAACGTTTATTATGATGAATTATATTGGAAAAGGTTGAGAAGCCATGTTCTAGTAGATCAAAGTTGTGTGTGTAGGATACCAAATGAAAGGCTTCATGAGCATCATTTTCTAGTTTGTGTTTTCCTAAGCTTAACCATGTTACAGGTCTTAATTTAAATATGGACAATTCTGAAGTTCATATTGGTGAAGTTGTATTATTACATAATTTTTAGCCAAACTTTATTGGTTGATACTACTGTGTGATGCTTACCCTTTTAGTCGTTGGAATGTTATAATGTGATGGTCAATTTGTCTATTCATTGGTAAAAGAGTAGCCCAAGAGTTGGTGGTGGGTGGTGATGACTAACTGCCTTCCCTCTAGTTTTACACTGCTAAATTAGGGACGGCTAGCACAGATAGCCCTTGTGTAGCTTTGCACACAAAAAACACTACTGTATGTAATACTTTATTGTACTTATCCTAATAATCAAATCATTTACTGCTTAATGGAGTGACTTGTCTCATAACTGCTATTAGGACAGGCACTAATTCTGTCACCCAGGTGTATCATCTGTAATAAAGGTCATGATCTTATGCACACACACACACACATATGCATACGTACGTATGTGTATATACATGGGAAATGTTGTTAAACTAGTATTATTGATAAAGACGTTTACATTTTATTATTTTAACCACTATTTACAAGAAGTAATTAAAAGCAATGTCATTACTTGTATCCTTATCATTTAGAAGTAGCTAAGAATATTTATGTTTATGATACTGTGGGTTCATTGGATATTCTCCAAAGTACTGTTTTGCACTCTTAACGAATGTAGTTACATCAACAACAAAGATTATAAACCAGAAAAAGTTAGCAGAGAGGTAGTTAATGTTTTTACTGATACATTCTCTGAAAAGTTTCATTAAACATTCAGTGGAAAACAGCAACAAATATTTAAATCATTTTATTTAATTTTCCTAGACAACCAACTTGGAACATCAGATGCACAAGTACATAAATAATTTTGAGTCAGACTCATCCCCAGATTTATCACCCCCTCTGTCTCCTCAAAATCAGCCACGGACTGTATCCATTTTAAGTCGAAACAAGTCTGGGCAAGACAAACTTCTGTCGAGAATTGAGTCAAAGACAACTGTGGACAGTAGTAGAACACTACCCAGTGAGTCTGTGGATAAAGTAGAAAGTAAGTTAATCAGTTTCTTGTCGAGGCTCATTTATTGAAATGCAGTATTAAATATGTTTTTGTGTTGATGTATATATTTTAGTGAAAATTAATACGTTTTGATAAAGTTAAGTAAACAAAATCACAAGGAAGAACTGCATTCAAAACAGCAAATCCAAATCTCTGACTAATTATAGTAGTTTGTTATAACTTAAATAACAAGCCGAAACAAAAACAAATGAAAACAACAACAAAAAATGATTTGCTAATTGAGAAGATCCCAGGGAACAAACTAAAATGTGAGATTATAAAATGTACCCTAGGTTTTGGAGGTGGCTGAAGAGGTAGGGCCCACATTATGGTGGGGATACATCTTCTATTAGTCTCAACCTCCATTCACAAATCATAGTTGTAGGAAGGTGACTACTCTCCAAGGTAAAGAAGAAAAAGTAATTGAAATAAGAATAAGAAAATAAGGTACTACCACTTGGGGGGTAAGTAAGTTTTCAACTTACCTTTTGAAGTTAGCATCCCAGTCCCCAGTATGGTGGAAAGGCACTAATTGATAGCACAGAAGATGAATTATAGAAGGATGAAGTCTGAACAAACTAGTATAGCTCCCAACCATATTATTCTTATTTTTATTTCAATTTTTCTTCTTTACTTTGGAGAACAGTTACCTTCCCACAACTTTCTGGAGGCAATATAGATTTGGGATGTTATGGGCTTCAGCATATACATCTCCTATTTCTCCAGTCACCTCCAAAGCCTAGGGTACATTTTATAATCACACATTATAGTTTGTACCCTGGCATCTTTTCAATTAGTGTAACATTTTTTGTTTTTTAAATTATATATATTTGTGTTTGTGTGTGTGTATACTTAAATGGTACAAGTCTATCTTTTAATATTTTAGTAGTAATTATATTATTTTTATAATAGGATAATTTTTGCACAGTCATATCTTTTATCTGATATTTTTGAACTAAAAAGAAATATTTTTATATGATATCTTTCATCTTTTAAAATACTCATTTATTTAGGTTTAGAAAATTTTTAAATTAGAACCAATTTGATAAAATATTATATGAAATATTTTATGTGACTGCAGTATATGATGGATATAAAAGTTTTACTGAAACTTCAAAGTATAATGTACATAGTTATCTCTCTTGTTTTTTCACATGTTTAGTCAGAACAATGCTTGTGGGTTGTGTCTGTTTAATCAGATGAATATGGGAAAAGGCATGATAACTGGATAGACAGGCCTTTCTGGTCTTCATAGGTGATCAGTGTAGCTATTTTAAAAGAGCAAAAATATACTTTTGCTTAACTTTCAAAACCAGTGGTGTTGAGATGATAATACTTTCAATTTAATGTATTCAAAAATATTTATTTGAAATATGGCATGTAAAATTACATAAGAAATAAACATTTTTGTTGGAGTATATTTTTTGGATCTGATGGAGCACTTGAGCAAACACAAACTTAAACTTTACTTGTATGATGTACCATAAGGTTATGTTTGATTAAAATTCTAAATTCTATTAATGATTACATTACAAAAGAGTAAAAGAAATGTGTTATTACAATGTTATTGTGTTTACTGTGGAAGTTAAAACTGATAGATGGTGTATCCCCACTGCAATGTGGGTCCTACATCTCAGCCACCTTCAAAGCTGACTGTATGTTCAAATGATCATTTTAACAGATATTTCTTCCATGATTTATCTTCACTACATCTTCACTGATTATTTTCTTACAATTCTATTACAAAAATTACTTTCTTTCCACTTCATGTGTGTGTTTAAAAATCGTACACACAGTTGGTGCATATGTGTGCTTTTGTGTTTAACTATACGTGTTACATAATTAAGAGTGGCAAAAGTGAAAAACATGGAACAGAATAAGTGAATTGAAAATTCCACATAAAGCTAATAGTTTGTTGTTTTTTTTAAAGTTTAGGTAACTGCTGAGTAATATACATTGTTGTTTGTTTTGTTTTTTCTACTGCATCACTGATTTTCATTGTAAATTTTTACATATAGAAATTAAACACAGAATCAACCAAGAAGTTCCACTTGCTAGTGCAGTGATTGACTTGGGGCTTCTCACCGTTACAGACCCTAATTACAAGTACAGCAAATCAAACGTTGTTTTAGTACTTAAAATCATGTTAGGCCAGTTATTGAATAGGTAGGTTCTTTCATCATTGACCTGTAATTAATTCTAAATAGCTAACTATCTAACATGTAATCATGATTTTATTTCTTGAAGATGCATTCTCCAACCATTTTGAATTTTGAAAAGTTAATCCAGATTTTTGTTCCCATCTTCTGAATTTGTTGACTTTCATTTTAATTTCTTGAAAAAAAAAAAAAAAAATAATAATTTTTTTTGTGAATTAAACTAAGAATATCCACTAGGTGTCTATATAAACCTCATTGTCTTTCTGAATGGAGGTGATTGGAAAAAGTGACTTATATACGAGTATTGATTACATTGGTTAATGTCACATAAAAATGTCATATGAAGTGATTATCCAAATTATAATTAAGTTAATGTCACAAAAATAATAAACTTATCAAAATTAGTTGGCCCAATTATTACTTTGTGATTAGTCTGTTGAATGTAAAATTTGTATGTTTACATTGTGTTACCCTTTAATTTGTAACTTCTGTAATTGTAATTTCATTGTTAAATAAACAAATAAATTTACTTTTCTTATATCGTGTGTTATACCCATAACATGACACCTCTTACATTCCTAAGTTTGTGTAAAAGTGGAGTATGTGATAGACATTGACTTGTATTAAACATGCAACTCTCTGGTGACAAAAAAACTACTTGTGAAGCAATGCTCTTTATCCTATAGTCTTACAAATCATTTACCCATGTGTGGTATGTTACAAAGGATTGTTGATGTAGTAAATTACTGAGGTTCCAAATTTAACTGTCAGTTTTTAGACATGTTAAAAGTAGCATATCTAAACAAACACACATTATTCTGATTCTTTTACTTCAAGATGGTTGGAGAAGAAGTTAGCAGAGCTCACTACTCAAGAGCGATGTGCCCATTATCTACATCTTCTTCATGAAGCTCTGTGGTCCAAATCGGAGAACAATGAAAACGGTGTTTCCCGGCAAGACCTGGCTTTTCAATCACTGAAATCATTTTTTTCATGTATGTTTAAATATTTCTACAAAGCTACAAAATAAACTTCCTTTTAAATAAGACAAGTTAAAAAGTACACTTCTTATTCTAATTAATTTTTTTCACTTATACATTGGAAGGTTATTTTCATACCACTTAAGTGATATATATATTTAGTACTTTTCTAAGGTTGTTAAATATGCTGTTAAGTTAATTTCTTTGCAAACAAGATTAAAAATCTTAATTTAATTAATGTTTGACTCTGTAGGGGATATAATGATAAAACTGATGTATTTGTTTATTTAAATTATGTAGCTAGTATTCCAAAAGCGAGAGACTTATTGCATCATTTCTGTCTGTTTTTTTAATCTCTTTCAATTGAACTACAGAGATTGAAATTTTTAAATGAAAACAATTTTGGAGCTTCTGCTATGTTGCTACACCTGATTACCAATCATTATTGACAGTAGTCATGCAGTATTGTTTCCATTTCAAAAAATAAAAGGGTGTCATGTGCAAAGCACCTCACTCCTTCCAGAATGATTTCCATGATCAGTCTAATGTACAAGGAGAATGTTTTTCCATCTAACATGTCCCCTGTTGGTACAGCATTAAGTCTACAGATTTACAGTGCTAAAATTAGGGATTCAATTCCCCTTGGTGGACTCAGCAGATAGCCTGATGTGGCTTTGCTGTAAGAAAAAAACACAAACAAACCCATCTAACATTTAAACACCAGGATTATGCAGAAATTTGTAAGCAGTGTATCTGGCACTTGCTAATTTGACCAGCATGTTTATATATGGAAGAGCATGAAGACCCATTTCATTCTTCAGCCCCTTGAAGTATGTGATGATTGAATGGATATGACGTGGGAAGAAACTGAAAAAAAACTTCTTTACAAGATGTGACTTATGTCACTTTTTCCACATAGGAGGAGACTTTTATTGTGTATTGTTACCTGAATCATGTCAACAGCTTTTCACACTGATCTTTGTGTTATTGGATTTTCACCTTCTACAAGACATCTAATTGGTTACAACTTGTTGCTGTTTTTTATTATTATCCTGGTGTCTCAAGTGTATCCATATTCCTTTGTTTTTTTAATTCTATTAAATACAAGATATATATACCCATCTTGGAAATTCTTAATTTCAATCCAAATACTTCATAATCTGATTGTATAAATATGTTTACACTGGAAAATGGCTGTTGCAAACCCTTCTCAAAAGTGACAGATTTTCATGAACATGATACAAACTATGGAATGTAGTTCTGATATATTCCCTTTCACCATAACATTTTATTAATTGTGATTAGTATGTGACTGGCTGATATGTAGGTTGGATAATTCCAAAAATGTATTATTTTTGCATATTTAGAGATTTGCACCCCTGTTTCAATACATATTGCGACACATTATACTAATGCTTAATTTCCAAGGTAGTTTAGTCCACTTACTCATTGGTTACATAAACACTGATTTGCTTAGGTTGTGCATAGTTGTATAATACTTGCAGATTGCAAGGTGTATACCATCATTCTGTGTATAGCTTGATCTGTTGCATAGCAAATGTGTGCAACATCATTTTGGGACAGAAATTCTAATGTTTCTAGCCATGATAATTGGGTTCCATTCTTCTTTTCTTTTTCATCCAAATTGGTATTTCCTTCCCAAGACTTTGGCAGCTTGGAAGGGTAATTTTTTATTCTTGACAGTTTCTCTTCTTTCCATTTCTCGTTCCATGTCTTATCTGGACAAACTTCTATGTCCAGTTTGTGCCTTTCATTTTTAAACTGTCTCCTGCTAGTACAGTGGTAAGTCTACAGATTTACAATGCTAAAATCAGGGGTTTGATTCCCCATGGTGGACTCAGCAAATAGCCTGATATGGCTTTGCAATAAAAAAACACAAAAACTCATTTTTATGTCACTCACACAGCTTCCTTCCATCATAACTGTTCTCATCTATTCATCCATTGGCAGCTATCCTCTGTTCATGATGTCTCTCCTTCCACCCTTACCAAACAGGTTTAACTTTTAATTTGATTGGCTTATTTTTCCTTGTCTTCTTTTTTTCCATCAATTATTTCTGGGTGTCTTCCCATCAGATTAGGCACCTTATTGATTATTTCATCTGCATCATCCCTATGCATGGAAGTTAGTTTCCAGTGGTTAAGTTTTGGATTTAGAGTTGTACCAATCACCCTATTGGCAATACATTGTGATGATTGGAATCCCTTATCCCTGCATGAATTAAGTTTTTGGTGATTGAGTTTGGTTCAGCTCTAAATCCAAATCTATATTATGTACTCGTCCATGTGGTGTACTACCATATATACAGTTCACCCCTTTGATCTGGATCCCCCATCTCAACCCTGCATGTATGGTGGTTTTTAGTGGTGGTGTCTTTGATTTAGAACTGAATCAATCATCAAACATTCTCACACATATTCAGGAGGTACCTGGTACCTCACTCATTTTACCCCAGGTGAACTTCCCTTTTGTTGTGGGTCATGGTAGGTACACTTGTGGTTTCCTCACTTCTTTCTTTTGCACTAACCCACAGTGTCTTTATGTTGAGGAAGTGACTGCATTTCAGGTTCTGGTCACTTTGGTTTGAGTGGGATATATTTCTATTTTGCTTACTTACAATATTCCTTATTCCCAATCAGTTTGTGGGATTTCTCCCTTTGGTTAGAATTAAAACATCATGATTCTCTTTCTTACCCCACATGGATGTTTTTTTCTGGTGGTTAAGTTTTTGATTGTAGTTGACTTACTGACTGGATGATACTTGTCTTACCCCTGTATGGATGTTGGTCCACAGCAGTGTATGGTCCATTACCTCCTAGCCACTCTACATTTTGGGGCACATCCCTTATTTTAACCACATTCTGTTCATTAGGGAGATTGAAATTGTAATGTATTGCAGTTTGGCCACTCTACAATTTGGGGCACATCCCTTATTTTAACCACACTATGTTCATTAGGGAGATTGAAATTGTAATGTATTGCAGTTTGGCCACTCTACAATTTGGGGCACATCCCTTATTTTAACCACATTCTGTTCATTAGGGAGATTGAAATTGTAATGTATTGCAGTTTGGCCACTCTACAATTTGGGGCACATCCCTTATTTTAACCACATTCTGTTCATTAGGGAGATTGAAATTGTAATGTATTGCAGTTTGGCCACTCTACAATTTGGGGCACATCCCTTATTTTAACCACATTCTGTTCATTAGGGAGATTGAAATTGTAATGTATTGCAGTTTGGCCACTCTACAATTTGGGGCACATCCCTTATTTTAACCACATTCTGTTCATTAGGGAGATTGAAATTGTAACGTATTGCAGATTGGTCACTCTATATTTTATCTCCCATTGGAATATGCTTCTCCCTATTCTCTGCCCGGATCTGTCGAACCTTTACTACATTTAGGAAAAGAGTATACCTGGTACATAAGTGGTGCAATTTCTCTCATATAATCCTCTTATTAGAGGGTTTCCTCATGAGGATGTCCTTCACATGCTTTTAAAAGGTGCTTCTGCTTTTTCACTTTGCACTGGTCCCCTCATTGGTGTGGGATTCAAGCAATGTATGTGTGAGAGACTAAGATATCTCGTCAGAAGTTAAAATTTACCTTCACTGAAAATATATTTCATACAGGTTTTTACTTCTGTGCAACTACTCACCCTTTTTCCAAACTGTCAGCTGGTGTTTAGGTTTCTGGCTAAACTTGAAGTGACACATGCATAGAATAACAGGGAGAGTTGCATGAGTCTTGGTTGCTTGTGGCACATCTGTTGGTGGAGGTTTGTTACGTGATAATTTGCATGGAAGGTTCAGTTAAACCATATGAACCGAGGCATGCGTGGGAATGAAAGGCTTGTGGCATGCAAAAAGTAAAATGTAGATAGAGGGAAGCACTGTAAAAGAATAGCTACGTACGTGAGTGGAAGTAAGTAAAAGAAGCTAGTTCCTGTTTCATGGGATAATTTTAATTTTGTCCTACTGTGTGTTATATATAGAGGACTGTCACATGGACTCCAGAATCTGGTGATCCAGTTGATCTGGTGAGAAAAATATTCAATTTTCATGCAGTTACAAACTCTTTCTTAACCTGAATGTGACCAAAGAAGGTCAAAACGTTGTCCTGTACTTTATTTTAATTAAGTTCAATACCAATACCAGCCAACTTTAGAATACAAAATTCATACCAAATCATAAAACTAGTCGTGCTGTATGCTAGGTTCTTGATTCTTTATATGCTGTAAAGGTCAAGTAGTCATGTTTGGTTTATTCTGGAGTTACTACACCAGTAGGTAGTTGTAAAAAATAATGTGTGGGTTTAATGCTGCATATGATGGTTTATAACTAGATGCTATAACTAGATATATTTATTTCTGTGTTCTTATGTAAGTCTATAATGGTGTATTTAATTTTTTTCATGGCTATCTTTTGTTTTGAAATGTGGATATTTATATATCAGGTTCTAACTTTTTTCTTTCAGTTCTATCTCCTGTAGTGTTTTCTTCCTCGCAGTATGAAGAAAGCCTTTCTTTGCTTTTAGGATCTCTTCAGAACAAAAAACTAAACAAGTAAGCAAACATAAAACATTTTTTTAACTCTTTGAGTAGTTTTCAAAAAGCAGTCTTTCAACTTCTATACATTAATTGTAATGCATGTCTTTCAGAACAAATTCAATATGAAGTTAATAATTAAGATACAAATAGCAAAAAGAAACCTTCTCTAGATTGTCGTATACTCCTTGTGACAAATCTGTAGTTGGCTAATGGGACTTGGACTGTATATTTATGTATGGTTGAATTGGACTTTTCTTGGAGGATGGACAATTTCTGCATTTTAAAATTTTATAAAGAGCTGGACATTCATAAAGTTCATTATTAGAATCTTACCTGTGAGGTCAGAATGTTTGGAGTTTTTGTTTTCCTACTAAGTGACATAAGAGAGCAATATGTATAACATAAGTCTGTTACAAACAGTGAGCAGTAAGTAAAGCTGAAGTCTGTTACAAACAGTGAGCAATAAGTAAAGCTTAAGTCTGTTACAAACAGTGAGCAGTAAGTAAAGCTGAAGTCTGTTACAAACAGTGAGCAATAAGTAAAGCTTAAGTCTGTTACAAACAGTGAACAGTAAGTAAAGAACAAATCTGTTACAAACAGTGAGCAATAAGTAAAGCACAAATCAGTTACAAACAGTGAGCAGTAAGTAAAGCTGAAGTCTGTTACAAACAGTGAGCAGTAAGTAAAGCACAAATCTGTTACAAACAGTGAGCAGTAAGTAAAGCTGAAGTCTGTTACAAACAGTGAGCAATAAGTAAAGCTTAAGTCTGTTACAAACAGTGAGCAGTAAGTAAAGCATAAATCTGTTACAAACAGTGAGCAGTAAGTGAAGCACAATTCTGTTACAAACAGTGAGCAGTAAGTAAAGCACAAATCTGTTACAAACAGTGAGCAGTAAGTAAAGCACAAATCTGTTACAAACAGTGAGCAATAAGTAAAGCATAAATCTGTTACAAACAGTGAGCAGTAAGTAAAGCATAAAGTCTGTTACAAACAGTGAGCAATAAGTAAAGCATAAATCTGTTACAAACAGTGAGCAGTAAGTAAAGCTGAAGTCTGTTACAAACAGTGAGCAATAAGTAAAGCATAAATCTGTTACAAACAGTGAGCAGTAAGTAAAACATAAGTCTGTTACAAACAGTGAGCAGTAAGTAAAGCTTAAGTCTGTTACAAACAGTGAGCAATAAGTAAAACATAAATCTGTTACAAACAGTGAGCAGTAAGTATAACATAAGTCTGTTACAAACAGTGAGCAGTAAGTAAAACATAAGTCTGTTACAAACAGTGAGCAGTAAGTAAAGCATAAATCTGTTACAAACAGTGAGCAGTAAGTAAAGAACAAATCTGTTACAAACAGTGAGCAATAAGTAAAGCACAAATCAGTTACAAACAGTGAGCAGTAAGTAAAGCTGAAGTCTGTTCCAAACAGTGAGCAGTAAGTAAAGCACAAATCTGTTACGGTGAGCAGTAAGTAAAGCACAAATCTGTTACAAACAGTGAGCAGTAAGTAAAACATAAGTCTGTTACAAACAGTGAGCAGTAAGTAAAGCATAAATCTGTTCAAACAGTGAGCAGTAAGTAAAGCTGAAGTCTGTTACAAACAGTGAGCAATAAGTAAAGCATAAATCTGTTACAAACAGTGAGCAGTAAGTAAAACATAAATCTGTTACAAACAGTGAGCAGTAAGTAAAGCACAAATCTGTTACAGTGAGCAGTAAGTAAAGCACAAATCTGTTACAAACAGTGAGCAATAAGTAAAGCATAAATCTGTTACAAACAGTGAGCAGTAAGTAAAACATAAGTCTGTTACAAACAGTGAGCAGTAAGTAAAGCATAAATCTGTTACAAACAGTGAGCAGTAAGTGAAGCATAAGTCTGTTACAAACAGTGAGCAGTAAGTAAAACATAAGTCTGTTACAAACAGTGAGCAGTAAGTAAAGCATAAATCTGTTACAAACAGTGAGCAGTAAGTGAAGCATAAGTCTGTTACAAACAGTGAGCAGTAAGTAAAACATAAGTCTGTTACAAACAGTGAGCAATAAGTAAAACATAAATCTGTTACAAACAATGAGCAGTAAGTAAAGCTGAAGTCTGTTACAAACAGTGAGCAGTAAGTAAAGCTGAAGTCTGTTACAAACAGTGAGCAGTAAGTAAAGCTGAAGTCTGTTACAAACAGTGAGCAGTAAGTGAAGCATAAGTCTGTTACAAACAGTGAGCAGTAAGTAAAGCTGAAGTCTGTTACAAACAGTGAGCAGTAAGTAAAGCTGAAGTCTGTTACAAACAGTGAGCAATAAGTAAAACATAAATCTGTTACAAACAGTGAGCAGTAAGTAAAGCTGAAGTCTGTTACAAACAGTGAGCAGTAAGTAAAACACAAATCTGTTACAAACACTGAGCAGTAAGTAAAACATAAGTCTGTTACAAACAGTGATCAGTAAGTTTCTCATCTATATAAATGACCACAAATTTTGAAACCTGATAATTGTCCTAAAACACAATGAATCAGCATAGGTATTTCTAGATGGAGTTTTTTCTAGATGGATTTCCTTTGCTTTTGTTAAATGATTGACAAGGTCCCGATATGGACACAAACAAAGACTGTGTATTGCATGCCCTGTAACTTGTTTTTAAGTCTTTTCTTTTTAACCCTTCCTGTAAAACAATATAAACAATTTAGATAATACCTCTTTCAAAGCAGTCAGATTGAGAAGTGATGTGAGTGTTAGTATTTTTATGTAATTATTAGCTACAATATGAATGCTAATGAATTGTTTTCTTCAATCCCAAATATGGATGATTGTCGAGATTTATGTTACTTATTCATGGCCTTCCTGGTCTTATAACTAAAAACTTGAGTTTTGATACGTATGCTGGGCAGAGCACAGCTTTGTGCTGAACTACAAAGAAGCAAATAGTTTTTGGGGGGAAGAATTTTAGCTCAGCCATTGGTTAGATAGATATATTTAATTTTGGTTAAATTATTTTTAGTTGATTAAAATTGGATAAGACATATTTTATTTACTTTATAGATAGTGAAACCATAATTTTAACAGTTTGTATATTTAGAAAGTTATACACTTATACTAACTAACACAATAGTAGCCATTATTTAACAGTTTTATGAATTAACAAAGTAAGAAGCTTGCATAATAATCCTAGTGAATAAAAACAACTTTTACTTAAGTTTACAACAGATATCATTAACACAAATGATTTCAAAAAGAGACATGTCTTCACTAACGTTGTCAAACACTTAAGTCATATGGTGTTAACAGTTGGAGATCACTGTTGTGTTAAGTGTATAAGTATTTAATGTGTTGTGGTAATTTGACAATGACCTGAAAAGATTAGTGTATACTGTCAGTCTAAGTATTCTTTACATTGTGGTAATTTGACAGTGACCTGAACAGATTAGTGTATACTGTCAATCTAAGTATTCTTTACATTGTGGTAATTTGACAGTGACCTGAACAGATTAGTGTATACTGTCAATCTAAGTATTCTTTACATTGTGGTAATTTGACAATACCCTGAACAGATTATGAGTTTATATATATAACATAAGTATACTCTACACTGTGTGTATTTAGAATAGGTTGTATGCATTTCAACCGTTTTTGCAGGTAACTTCAGAATTCACAATAACTTTTCTGACATGAGGCAAATATGAAGTTTTGTTAACAAACCTATTACACTATTTTAATCTTAAATTTTCTTTATTAGATGCCTGGTTTACCACCTACTGGACATTTTTATAGATATGATCACAAGCCAAAACACCAAGAAGATTCCTGTTCCGAGCTGAAGTACGTGGTCAACATTAAATCTTATTTTCCTACTGAATCACTTATTGTCTTGTATTAATGTAGTTAATAAACATTTATGTTTATTGGAAAACAAATGAAGGCCAGAAAATGAAGAAATGAAATATAAACCCACCAAGAAAGACAGAACCAGTTGATATTACATTCCTGTTTTAAAACTGTTAACAATTATAAGAAACTCTTTTTATCTTCATAAGTAAATTGTATTTTGTTTTTGTTCTTCGTGTAGTGTTGCAGTGTGTGTTCTTTATTACTTGTTATTTCATAATTTAGTTTAATTGAACTACTTAATTTATTAAGTAATTAGGTGAAATAGTAGAAAACATTATTTTTTTTAGCATTCCAAATTTTGTTTTCCATAAGTAACAATATCTCTGATCAGGAGTGGTCGTATCACACAAAACAGTATGTTGAAGATACCAAAATTGCTGTCCTTTGTAGTTCCTATTTAAGGCAAACAGTTGTATATAGCTTAAGTAAATAATTCACTTACACTGGTTTGGAAAATAAATACTTCCAATACAAAAATACAATAATAATTACTGTAAAATTTGAAATATTGTGTATTACATTTATTCTGGAATCATTATTTAGTTGAATATAATAGTTTGATTCTTGCTTACTGTTGTAAATTATTACTGTACGTGTTTTATGTTGTTTTGTTTTCCCCATTTTGTCCTTCATTAGATGGTATTAAATACTTCAGTCACATTACCACTATTACCTTCAGATATATGGAGTTCAACCCAGTGGTTAGAATGCTGTTCTGTGGATCTGATGTTCTCTGCCTCACACCTGTAACCCTCCCAAAAAAAACAACAACAACAACAACAAACAAAAAACATTCCTGTAACTTGGGGTTATGGGTATAATTATAAGAGTGACAGTCAAATCCCAACAGTTAATCTGGTTAGAACAGCATAATATTAGTGGTAACTGTTACTGTCTATCTGCCTTCCCCCTAGTCTATTACTACAATATTAGTGACAGGTAGCACAAATATCCCCTGTGTAGCTTTGATTAAAATTTAAAAGACTTGTAAGTAGTTTAAATGAGTGAATAAAATTACTAGCTTTAAAATACTACATGGATGAACACATTTGGGTATTTTCTTTGACATGTTTTGGTTGAAATGGCTAGGTTTACGTCAACCCGTTGTACCTTCATTCATTTGCAAATCTCTGTGTTACTACTGTTATACAGAAGTACTTTATTTGTGTCAAAATATGTATAAATATCAGATTGTCAATCCTCTATATAGAAGTGTTACCATGTGAGATCAGTACCATTAGAAACAGCTGTGTACAGATTAGCCTGATGATTATGACATAGACGTTTCATGTGGTACACCATTTGAGAACAGTAGCAGTGAAAGGATACATCCTCATAATATGAATCTGCTGACAATGACTCCTCTCATTTATTTTCTAGACTTTTGATGATTATTGAAATTTCAAGCTCAGTTTGCCTGTAGGTGATGAAAGACTCACCTTGAAGCCTCAATTCCTCTCTGAAGCGTAAAAGAAAGGACAAGAGAGGACTGTGGAATCTATAAACAAACACTGTCTACATATGTTTAAGATTTTTTTAAAGTATATTACTATGGCTAGCAGAAAATATATTTAAAAAATTCCACTTTTTATGTATATAATTATAACTTATTTTGTAAGACCAGTATAACCTGACAGATGTATAAGGTTGCATTTTGATCTTTACTTAATCGTTTATTAAGCCTTTTCAAACTTTTCATATCAACATTACTCTGATCATTTATATGACTTCTCTTTTTATTTTTACTTTCATAATTTGCATAAATCCTTTCATATTTTCATTCAACCAGTATTGATTTAAATAACTGATGTAAATTTATTTTTGTTTCACCTGCATGTTTTTTTTAAACCTACGTAAATTGTTTTGAAGTGTTTACTTTAAAACAAGAATATTGAGGTGGAACGAAATATGTAAATTTTAAGTATAATGATAGTGTGATATGCTGTTAAGCTCAAATAATTTCTATAGAGTAGTTAACATTAGTTAATACAGCTCAAAGTCTATATAGTTAACATTTGTAGATTAGTTTATTAGAGGATTGTATTTACAGGTGTCACTCGTGATGTTCTGTGGTTGTTTTTGGTATGATGTTCTACAGCCTCACTGCTATGTGATTTAACTTAAAGTACTGTATAGTTACTGTTGGATGGTACAAAGATGATGTGTTATAGTGCTAGTTATGTTTGTTGTACTACAGAGTCACTGATACTTGGGGTACCACTTGGTGTAGCACAGAGTCACTGATACTTGGGGTAACACTTGATGTAGTACTGATGAGTCATTGATGCTTGGGGTAACACTTGGTATAGCACAGTCACTGATACTTGGTGTAGTATTGATGAGTCATTGATGCTTGGTGTAACACTTTGTGTAGTACAGAGTCACTGATGCTTGGTATAATACTGAGTCACTGATGTTTGGTGTAACACTTTGTGTAGTACAGAGTCACTGATGTTTGGTGTAACCCATTTTACTTCAGTTAACTACAATCTGTATTGTCTGTTGATTCAAGTAACTATGCTGTATAAAACCACTGTTGATTCAAGTAACTATACTGTATAAAGCCACTGTTGATTCAAGTAATTATACTGTATAAAGCCACTGTTGATTCAAGCAGTGAAACACATTACTGAAGATTCACTAACAGTTTATTAGGTGTGCTGTTATTGGAAAATTACCAACAGAAGGCTACATGTAAATACACCATAATCCTCTCAGATATGAATATCAAAATACAAAAAAATGTTATGAGATTTGAATGTTATTCTGTTGTTTTAGTGTTGAGGTGTTTATCCTGTATGTTGAAGTAGTAACAAGGGGATTTTGCATGGCTGTTAAATAATACATTGATCAACATACAGCACAAATATCCAGTATGTTGAGTAACATTTTTATATCATATCAAACTAGTTCATTTAGATGGAACTGTTTCTCGAAGGCGTGGTTTACAAAGTTTTAATTCAGAGCAGATGGGAAAAATACCATTCAAACCCATCTGTACAAATTTTCTGTATTATCTCCTAATCGGTGTCATAGGTTGTAACACTTCCTTAGTTTATTTGATGAAGAATTACCTTCTTGTGGAAGACGTGAGGCTTAACTGTTTGCATAGAAACATTGTTGTAATTACATTAATGCTACAGGGATTGGTACAAATATGTTTTTAACCCAAATGATGTATTTATTTCAGTGCCCTTTTTTACCATTTTGCATAATGTGATAGATTAATACTAGGCCTATATTTTAGGTTCTATTTAGGATAGAAGCACTATCATAAGTGTGTCTTTGAGGTATATATTCACCTTGAAAAACAAAGTTTATTTTTCTCAGTTTCTCCTGCATTACTTATTTTGTTCACATAATGTTTACACATTACTGATACTCAGGTTGTAATTTAGACCTACTTTTGATGGTAGAATTACGTATATGTAATATACAGCCTAACTTACAAAGTATTTGTGATTCAAAGCTAGGTTGCTCTTTGTTAGAAACGTAGTCACGTAAAACATAGTAGTCATTAATCATCAAATAACTGGAGCATGTAATTAACCATATCTTTATTTTAAGGAAACTGATATATTTACTGCAGGAGGAAGGATTGTAAGGTATGTTTTTAACTTGTATGTATTCTTTGAGAAAAATACTGGTATGTATCAATGGTTATTGCTACTTGCATATTTTGTGTATATATATATAGATTTATTTAATATCTAGTAAGTGTCATGTAAAAACATTCCAAATGATCGAGATAATCGGTTGTGATAACTTACTGATTCAGTTATCATATACTTCAGTGCCTGATTGGAACCTGCATATATTCTCTTCTAAACACGCATCTCTCTTAGTGAGAGCCTAACCAGAAAAGTTTCTGATATTCTAAACAAGAATGAGACATAGTTTAGATTGTGTACGTTTAATTTAAAGAGGCATTCTTACCATAATGAGTAAAATTGTCTTGTATTGTAAACGGTTGAGTGATCAGAAAACTAATCTTCCAACAATACAGAATCAAAACAGCATTTTGAGAATTTGATTTCATCTGACTCTGTCAAATGTGTCATGCAATTTTTTTTTATTTCATTATATGTGCTGGAGTGATAAGTTGACTTGTGTAACTGTGCTGTAGTAAGTGAACAGCCAATGTTTCCGAGAAGGTTTGTGTCTTTGATTTTTCTAAAAAAAATGCACTATGCACAAAACCTGGAATTGTGTTCACTAACTTATTGCCCAGCAAGTGGAACTGAAAACAATACAAGAAAAAACTATTTAAATTAACAATCAAAATAATGAAAACATTCACTAACACTGGATATAAAAATTATGTTTATGAATTGTTTGATATGTTAGGTTTAACTCGGACGTTATTGATTTCTCGTTAATGCAAAGAATTTTATTACTTTATTTATGAATAATAAGACAAAAAGTATTATTTTGATATTATCCATCACGGTAATTATTTTCAATAATTTCTTACATACATGATAGTTACAAAGAAAGTTAAAACGAAGAAGAAGTAACAATCTTGTTATCACAGTAGGTAAACAGACACCGTTTACTGGGAACTGGCTTGGATGTGATGAACATGCAAGCAAATCACAACACAGATTTGGCTAGAATTTTGAGCAGATGAATATTTAACTGAGTCCTGAGATCTCTTTTATATTCTTCTACTGGTATTAATGCAATAATTACTTGGTGTTTGCTACTTGTATTTGTAGATCATATAAAAAATTTGCATCTTCTTAATTCAAGACAATATCATAGTTTAAAAGCACTTTTAGAACATAAGTGGCTAAGCTTTAAGGTATTTTTTCAAAACCAAGACAAAAATAAATGTTATAGTAAATAGAACAAGACCGTATTATTTAGTTGGACATAAAAGAACATACTCTGTGAAACAGTATATGTATGTTATTTGTATGGTATGTGCATATTTGTACGTCTGTGTGCTTTGTTCATGTATAACTATATAAATGTTGTATGTTTACATTGTGCATGAATTTTTGTGCTTCATACATCACTGTTTATTGAATAAAACTGTGTACTTGCTGTTAACCTAACTGTTAACTTCAATCTTTGGGTGCAGTGTGCAGGTAAGAAAACTAACATAATTTAACACTGGCTCTTTTGTGTATGTTTTTATTAAGTGAATGATTTCATAATGCCAAACCATGTATAAAAATACACGTTTTTCGAGAAAAAAAATCATTTGTGTTCGGAATATGTGGTGTTAATTTTATATCATTTTAAGTTAAGGGAATTAAAGGCATGTTAAAAAGAAAACCCAACAGAAGTTACAAGGAGAATTATCATATGCCTACCCAAGTCAACGTGATTATTTAATTTTGCTTGTGTATAATTTGATAGAAATAAGAAATAACTAATCTATTTGCCAAAGTTTTTTTTATAATTGTGATGAGAAAAAGATACCAAAGGAAGATAAAATATCTTCTTTATAAATAAGTATTTTTTATTAAGTTAAATTATAAATTTAATTCATGGATTTGTGTGGTGTATAATGTTGAAGCAGCACTTTAAGGCCTAACAGCTTTAAACATTTCACTTTCAACATCCAGTATGAGTATTCTGTGTACTTGATAATGTAAACTTTGCTTGCTCTGTCCCACATATCAAAGGTTATGAGGTTGAATATATATAAATTACTGACAGAAATTACATTTCAACTAAAAAGGCTACATTCGAAATAGTTTCATGCAGACAAAAATGTAGCTGAAATGCTTTGTGCTTTAATAGTAAATAATAAGATATTTTGGGAATAATTCTGGAGTTATTTCACTGTTTCATCCTACTTGATAATGCAAATTTAATTTATAAAGTTTCTTAAGAGAACTCTGATATTTGTCTGAGGTGATTTTCCAACTTAGCATTTTTGTTGTTGTTATTCTATGTCTTAATGTTTTCTTCTGTCAGTGTAATTTGTAGTAACTACAGTTTTAGAAGTAACCCTAAAATAGGATTTTTAGATTCCTTCAAAAGATTGTTTTGTCTTTTTTTTCTATTATATATTTATCTATATTTTGAGAGAGAGAATACCTGTTTGCTATGATTTCTAGTTAATTAGTTCTGAGTATTTGTTTCTGTTCATTAGTAGTGTACTTTGCATATAATTAAATTATTTAAACTACTTCTGTTTTATAAAATCACTTGTTACAAAATGTGTGTTAACACCATTTAAGTACTGGGCCTAAAATGCAAGTTTTTTTACCATCATTCAAAACAACATTCCAAAGATGATTTTTATTGGTTGTTGATAAACATAATGGATATAGATGTCGCTTGTTTGCAGCTGTAACTCTGATTTCAGCTGCATACCTCTCTTGCATACAAAAAAAGTGTAAATGTTAAAAATACTTCCTTTAACACACACATTGAAGCTCACAAACAAGAGTTGATCCCTGGTAATTAATATTTTATGAAGATCAACCAGCTAATGTCTAAATTAAAAGCTGACAGCTCTGTTATACAATTAAATTTTGGTATATGATGAATCAGTTTATGTAAAACAGGAGTGAATGAACCAAGGAACACTTTATGGAAAGTGTTACAATATAATGAAGAAAGTATTTAAACTGTTTGTTTTCTTAAACAATTGTTGTAAACATACATGTAAAAAACAAAAAGGGTATAATAAACATGTTTAGTTAATGTACGGTTGTTGTTGATCTTTAGTAATCACGTGACTGATACCTTAAGATAAACTAACAAATAAATCTTTTATACGCTGTAATATGGCAGCATTTATAAATAGCAAACTTCTGGATAGATTGTGACCAAACCCAGCATATGCTGATATAGTCTCTATAGGAGTGTGTTAAACTGGTACGTCAACTGGTATATGGGTGTACCTACATCTATAGGAGTGTGTTAAACTGGTACATCAACTGGTATATGGGTGTACCTACATCTATAGGAATGTGTTAAACTGGTACGTCAACTGGTATATGGGTGTACCTACATCTACAGGAATGTGTTAAACTGGTACGTCAACTGGTATATGGGTGTACCTACATCTGCAGGAATGTATTAAACTGGTACATCAACTGATAAGTGGGTGTAACTAGTGTACCTACATCTGCAGGAATGTGTTAAACTGGTACATCAACTGGTATATGGGTGTACCTACATATGCAGGAATGTATAAAACTGGTACACGTGTGTACCTACATCTACAAAAGTGTGTTAAATGGGTACATCAATCAGTTTGTATAATTTCATGACAGCAACAGTGAAGTACCCAAAAGAAATAGACTGGTTTATGGACACCAGTTAGGTTGATTGTTGGATAACAAAGTGAGAGGTAATTGAAATAGTTCATTTTCCTGCCAGGAACATGAATTGTTTTTCACTGTGGATGTTAATAACAGTTTATTGGAGAATATGAAAATATAGAAAATTTATTATATTTCTAAAAATATTTCATTAGCAATGAAAAATTACTGCTTCCATAGAAATGAGTATGCAATGACCACTATCTTTTCTAACCGAAAAGGTTTGATTTGTTTGTTTTGAATTTCGCGCAAAGCTACACGAGGGCTACCGGCTAGTTTTGAAGTAAAATTTCATCATGCATAATCATATAGAATATTGTTATGTAGCAATCAATAACGCAGAAGGCCCGTTACAGCCAGGTGGTTAAGGCGCTCGACTCGTAATTTGAGAGCAGCGGGTTCAAATCCCCATTAAACCAAACATGCTCGCCCTTTTAGTCATGGGGACATTACTATGTTTTTGGTCAATCCCACTATTCGTGGGTAAAAGAGTAGCCCAAGAGTTGGCGGTGGGTGATGATGACTAGCTGCCTTCCCTCTAGTCTTACACTGCTAAATTAGGGATGGCTAGCACAGATAGCCCTCGTATAGCTTTGCGCAAAATTCATTCATATCTTCTATTATTATTAATTATGTTTGAATTTGACAATTTGAATTTTGCGATCTCTAAACTTTACGTTCTTGTTAGTTAACTCTTTCTCATCCATAAAAATACTTGCACGTCACATGAATCTCGCATCCCTTTGATAAAGAAAAATACAATTCAATAAATGTGTTCTTAAAAAAAGAAATCAGATTAAGTATGAAACATTAACATGACAAACGTTTGACTCGTTTGACAAACGTTTGACAAAATAAAAAAAAACACGTTCTTCAAGGAACCACATAACACTAACGTAAAACCTTTAAAAATTATATACAATTAATTGGAACAAAGAACATTACTTTTTAAAATCATTCTTTAACATACTATTAGGTTGTCCATAAATAAATTTTCGGAATTCTCACAATGACATTTAGAAACTGAATATTGAGCAACTTATCGTCGGTGTTGTTGCTTACAAGGTGTCTTTATTGTCCACTGTTTTAGCTCTATTCAGAGAAAGTTTTGCAGCTGTCAAGGAAGCTTGCTTGGACAAGAAGGGATTTGTCTCATTTTCCTCTACGACTTCAAACTTGGACGAAAAGCTATTGAAACTACACGGAACATCAACCAGGCATTCGACCATGGATTTGTTCCTGAATGTACAGTTCAGCGTTGCTTCCAAAGGTTTCGACAGGAAGATGAAAATCTTAAAGATCACGAAGGTCGTGGAAGGAAGCCATCCCTACATGAAAACACATTAAGGAAAACAGTTAAGACAGACTCTCACACGACAGTATGTGAGCTTGCAGAAAATCTAGACACAAGCAAATCGACCATTGTCAACCACCTGAGTGTGATTGGAAAGACGAAAAAGTTGGATAAGTGGGTTTCACAGAAGCTGACAAAAGATCAACAAACACGGCGTTATGAGACCTGTCAAGGATGACGCTCCAGATTTTCATTTTCTAAAGCACATTTTGAGCAACTTTCTCAACAACGTTTTGAACAATAAATGCTTTCAAAACCAGGCAGTTTCAGAAAAAACTTTCATGGAGTTCATTGACCCTAAAACTGATTTCTACAGCAGAGGCATAAAGAGCAATGAAAGACTTTTACCAACGAGAGTGAGATTGACCGTCACATCATAGCACCAACATGGCTGAAAGGGCGAGCACGTTTGGTGGGATGGGGATTTTAAACCCACGACCCGCAGATTGTGAGTCGAATGACCTAATTACTTGGTCATGGTGGGCCAATTATAAGAGCTTCTGGTAAAAGTTAAAAAAGTGAGCAATACATAAATTTAACTTATCTGGTGTAAACAAAGAAAATAGCGGCAGAAACCTGTGTAGCCTCTACTGAATAAATTAAAGGAGTAGAAATACGTATAAAATCTGAGTTTGTTAGATTCTTATATGAACCAGGATGTGACTTTTTGGCAATAAATTTCAACAATAAGTAAATAGCACATAGACCATTTGTTTTAAAATAGTATATCAAAATAAGTAAAACTTAGCTACAAATTCGTCACATTGTTGATCATCACAATTGCATCCAGAGCTTTAAATAATTGTTTTGTTTTCGTTAACGTTCCCACGGAGTGGTTCAATTACTTCAGAACACAATTGATAAGACAAATTATTTTTCTACAGTTTGTTATTACAATACAGTCCATGATAATTTCACTTTAAAAATAGCCACTTTATTATCTTTATGGCTAAATTGACAATTACGCAGTCTAGGTATGTTTCGAACTAAATTTTATACGAGTATTTATACTCAACAAAGGTTTTGAACGTTACGTATGTTATAAGATACTGTGATGGAATAATACTCAATTAAAACATCGAGAAAATTCAGAAATTTCTTGTAACATGATGCAATAATATAACAATAATCAATTCATAAGTATTGAACTGCACAACGTATGATTCATAAATGGTTATGTAAACAAACTTGCGATAAACTATCTCATAAAAAATAACAATTTAACACTCATGCTATGTAAACTTTAAATAATAACACAAGCACTAGACTTAAACTGAAACAGTCATATACATCTAACATAGCTAAATAACACAAGCATAAATTTAGATATGACAAATGGTTTCAATCTATCGCTGTTACAGTATTCATCACCACAAATAGCACAGCTTGCTAATTAAATGTTATTTTAAATATTCTTGTAAGAACACCAGCTAAGTAGGTTTTGGGCTTCATCGAAAAATCACGTGCTTGTCAAAGAAAGTTGACGCTAAGGGCTAATGAACTATGACTGAAAGAGAAACTATGAAAAACAATATAATTTTAGAAAAATTACTTTTTAAAGTGAAGATAGGGAAAACCTGTGATATTTTCTGCTACCACAGTTACTCCCCAACTGGTCTTTTCTAACTGTTAAATTATATATATGTATACAACATATCAAACTTTACTTTCATAATACTAAAAAAGTCAAGTAACTCACTCTTCTCGCGTACATCAGTTAATAAACACTGCTTATCATAACCACAAAGCAACAACAACAACGTACTATACAGAACAAAACGCGTTACAATTTTTTATCTTTTTTGAAGGGTTATCCTGATACTCGACACTAACAATTAAACAAAACATACACAAAAGAAAACATGTCAAAACCGCAACCTTTGACACACCTCACCTATTTCCTTTAAAAATGAGTAATTCAAATAAACAATACATAAAAGTACATAAAGAAAATTTTCACAGAGATAAAAGCACATGTATTACCCTTAGATAAGTTAAAAACATTACCAGAAAATAGTCTTAATGAAAATTACGGGAAAATAACCCTTAACGTATATATACAAATCGTAATAGGTTATAATTTCATTGTATAGGTCACTGGTTAGGCCACATTTGGAGTATTGTGTTCATTTTGGGGTTTCCTATCCTAAGAAAGACACTGAAGTGTTGGATAGGGTTCAAAGGAGGTTACGAAAATTGTACCTGGGATGGAAAGGTTGTCATATGAGGACAGCTTACGATCCTTAAAACTTTCTCTTGAATAAAAAAAGAGTTGGAGGAGATCTGATTGACGTGTTTAAGATGATAAGGGGAATATATTGTGTTTATGTATCAACATTTTTCATACTTAACAGCGAGAATTATAGAAATAAGGGACGCAAGTATAGATTTAGGCAAGATAGAATTCGTCTTCGGCTAAGAAAAATTTTAATTTTCAAATAGTATGGATTGCCATCAGATGTTGTGGAGGCATTAAATTTCAGTGAGTTTAAAAAAAAAAACTTGATAGATGTATATATATATATGACAAGGGCTGGCTTTAAATTGTATTTATTTACTAGTTTTAGTTTGGCTTAGAGGATGAGACGGTCGAGATAGACCAACAGGCCCTTTGTTGTCCCTGAACATTGCGTTATGTTTATCATATTGCAGTATCTCTCCAAAATATTGCAAGGACTATTTTCATTAGAATAAGTTTTATTGCTTGTAATCATAATTCCTATTCATCTGTTTGAACGCTGTTATAATTAACTTGACGGTTTTAATATGATGGTTTCAGTACTTCTCATATTTACTGCTTTGATCACCATCGCGAGGGGTACGATCCATGTATAATATAAAACAATAATGATTAAAAAAATGATTACTTTTTGTAAGGACACTAAGCAGCAAAAGCAAAATCAACTTGAGATGTAGTTTTTGTAGTGATTTTTACCAGGTATACCGCTTAAACGTTATTGGGGTGGAACAGTATTATTTAATGTTCAATGTTATGTAATAGCCTATAGCATTCTGTAAATGCATCCATTTCGGAGATTAGAATATTTACTTATTTTTGAATGAAACATATTAAACTTGTGAACTGTCTGTTTTAAAAACTAATTTTGTATTTTTAATAGCAATGTATGTATTCAAACACAAGAAATGATTAACATGAAATTTGCAAATAATTTCCCGTCTCTCCTGCAACCTTTGATCACAGTATCAACATGCTATGTAGTTTTGCCACGTGTAGTCGGATGGTTACCGGTTGGTGAGAAGTCACGAGTAGGTAAATTTAGTTGACGTGGTCTTAGAAATAGTGATTGTAAGTAATATTACAAAAATGTTAAAAATATTGTTATGATATGTAATTATGTATTTTTATTCACTTCATCTCTTCATGCTAGCATATCGTAAGATACATTTTTGTTAAATTCTTAATGGCAAAGACAAGTTTAGACTATGAAGTTAAGTTAGGCCTACTAAATTACTTGTTTCTTTTGAATTTTACGTTTAACTTAAAAATGAAAGGTTTAGTTTAGTTTAATGTTATAGTGCATTCGAAAGCTTGGGAAATTATTACACCTCGAAACAATCAGACGAAGAAATGATTTTTGTTTATTAGAGAAAATTAAATGGTTTCCAAATTTATTTAATGAAAAGCTTATTTTATTTTTAGTTTTTTTTAGTAATTATAGTTTATTACTTGACGTGCTCGTTCAGCGCACGGAATAACATGGGGACTCCTTGAGGAATAACAGTTTGTTAGTTTCATTATCAACATCAAATATAATTCAGGTAATTTGTGCTGAGTTGTAGGGATATAATTTCGTAAGTCTTGGACTATCCAGTATTTGTTCAAAATTTGGTGAAAGTGGGTCCAGTTGTTGATCAGTTATAAATGGACATGCACACAAAAACGTCAAATAATGATTTTATATACTTGAACCTTCGGTCAGAAATGTAAACTTGCCTCTAATGGTGACAATAAATTGTATAATCTGAAAATATAGTGGTCTTAAACTTTTTTTTTTATTTTTCTTTTGTCACACCATTAGTGGTTTGTTATTTTTTTCTATTTACAAAATAATATCATTACATATTCTAAAATGATATAAAAACTGGTTGAAATTGGTAAAAATTGAACTAAAAATCACAACAGGATAAGTCATTAGACTGATATTCATATAACTGTCTAAAAACATTGTTATGGAATTCAAGTAGATGTACCAATTTGTGTAATAACTTATTCTAGTCATAGTGCTTTGGTTTCAAAGAACTGTACAGTTATTCTGCAACTGTTTGTTGTCTATCCTTTACTGTTCAGTGCTCCTGAGATAACAGGTCTTGACTAATTTTGTCAATGCTGGTAGAATGACATTATATATGTTTATAATAATTAGTGTGTAAAAGTTCTTAATAAATCTGCATGGGAGGTAAGTGTAAATTTTTAATTACTGCTACTCAGATATATTGTTCAACATTGAAGTAATTTATAAGTAAGTTATATAGTGCCATGATTTCTATACATAAATACATTTTTATAGAAAGTCATTGTGAATTTAAGGGCCCATTATTTTAATGTTTCAGTATGGACTGGAGAGACCTGACAAAATCTGACAATAGAATGCTTTGTATACATAAGAGTAACATGTGGGAAGCTTTTAAGCATCATTAAACAAAGTAAAAATTAAATTAATAGTAGAGATGTATGACATCACCATATGTGTGGGACGGTTACAGATAGCACTCTGTATTACAAAGGGAATGGATCTTTCAACCTTCAGAGCAGTACCTCAGTAGTGTTTATGTGTTAAAGTTTTGTGTGTGAGTGTTTAAAGACACTTATGATACTGGTACTGTCACTGTATTAAGTTTTTATGTGGGTCCTCGATACTCATTTTTTGAAAATTTTTCATATCATGATTTGGTATTGGTATCTCTTACTAGATAATTTGATCAGTGTATCAATTTTTTTTAATTGGACTATTCGACTCGAAGTGTATTTTCTTCTTGAGGAATCTGGTGTGTATTGTGTTATGGAATAGGTTTAATGTCACCGAAATAAACCTACACAGTCATCAGATTTATTCAGAACTCTACATGTCTAGCCTTATAATGTAATTAATCTAGGTAGGCCACACATTGAATATATTGCAGTGCATTTACTTTTTATACATACAACAACTAAAAGAATATTTTGTTCACAAAATGTGTTCCCGCCATTGAAATTATTTGTCTCCAAACTGATTGTCAGTTTTACAATTGCTAAACCAACCTTCTGAGCTTCATTTACAAGTACTTCATCATCGTAGCTATTATTTGTATATCATGACAAACAAACATATAAACAGATAAATTGTTCAAAAGTGTTATTTAACCCTTAAATACTACCATTTGTTTGAACAAATTTTCTCATGATCCAATCTATGACAATAGTAAAGGAGAAATTGAGTAGAACATCACCCTACCTCTCTCCAGTTTTTATTTTCTTGACTGACTGACCCTCTTGCAACTTTGTGATTACTGGGACAGCACTCCTGTTCCAAGATGAACCAACTCAGATCCTGGAGCCTTGCTAGTATGATCCTTCCCTCCCAGTGATTTAAATATTTGTAGCTATTGTATCATTTCCTGTATTTCTGTTATTTTTAAGTCTTAACTGGCTCAATAAGTTCTCTATCCATGTATATCAGTAGGTAGCTTTTGTGATGAAAATCATTTAGATACACAGGGTCATTTTCATTCAATGTATCATTAAAATATGGTATCCACTTCTCTAATTTTTTCATTCTTTGTAATTTTATTGTTTTGTTCATCATTAATTAATTACACCATGAGTCTTTAATCATTTGATCTATTCTGGTGGCTTCTTCTGCTTCTCCAGGTATCTCGTGGTGACATCTGTTTGTCTTTTCCAAATGTTCTATGGCTTCTTCTGCCTCTCCAGGTATCTCGTGGTGACATCTGTTTGTCTTTTCCAAATGTTCTATGGCTTCTTCTTCTTCTCCAGGTATCTCGTGGTGACATTTGTTTGTCTTTTCCAAATGTTCTATGGCTTCTTCTTCTCCAGGTATCTCGTGGTGACATTTGTTTGTCTTTTCCAAATGTTCTATGGCTTCTTCTTCTTCTCCAGGTATCTTGTGGTGACATCTGTTTGTCTTTTCCAAATGTTCTATGGCTTCTTCTTCTTCTCCAGGTATCTCGTGGTGACATTTGTTTGTCTTTTCCAAATGTTCTATGGCTTCTTCTTCTTCTCCAGGTATCTCGTGGTGACATTTGTTTGTCTTTTCCAAATGTTCTATGGCTTCTTCTTCTTCTCCAGGTATCTCGTGGTGACATCTGTTTGTCTTTTCCAAATGTTCTATGGCTTCTTCTTCTTCTCCAGGTATCTCGTGGTGACATTTGTTTGTCTTTTCCAAATGTTCTATGGCTTCTTCTTCTTCTCCAGGTATCTCGTGGTGACATTTGTTTGTCTTTTCCAAATGTTCTATGGCTTCTTCTTCTTCTCCAGGTATCTCGTGGTGACATTTGTTTGTCTTTTCCAAATGTTCTATGGCTTCTTCTTCTTCTCCAGGTATCTCGTGGTGACATTTGTTTGTCTTTTCCAAATGTTCTATGGCTTCTTCTTCTTCTCCAGGTATCTCGTGGTGACATTTGTTTGTCTTTTCCAAATGTTCTATGGCTTCTTCTTCTTCTCCAGGTATCTCGTGGTGACATTTGTTTGTCTTTTCCAAATGTTCTATGGCTTCTTCTTCTCCAGGTATCTCGTGGTGACATCTGTTTGTCTTTTCCAAATGTTCTATGGCTTCTTCTTCTTCTCCAGGTATCTCGTGGTGACATTTGTTTGTCTTTTCCAAATGTTCTATGGCTTCTTCTTCTTCTCCAGGTATCTCGTGGTGACATTTGTTTGTCTTTTCCAAATGTTCTATGGCTTCTTCTGCCTCTCCAGGTATCTCGTGGTGACATCTGTTTGTCTTTTCCAAATGTTCTATGGCTTCTTCTTCTTCTCCAGGTATCTTGTGGTGACATTTGTTTGTCTTTTCCAAATGTTCTATGGTTTCTTCTTCTTCTCCAGGTATCTCGTGGTGACATCTGTTTGTCTTTTCCAAATGTTCTATGGCTTCTTCTGCCTCTCCAGGTATCTCGTGGTGACATTTGTTTGTCTTTTCCAAATGTTCTATGGTTTCTTCTGCCTCTCCAGGTATCTCGTGGTGACATCTGTTTGTCTTTTCCAAATGTTCTATGGTTTCTTCTGCCTCTCCAGGTATCTCGTGGTGACATTTGTTTGTCTTTTCCAAATGTTCTATGGCTTCTTCTGCCTCTCCAGGTATCTCGTGGTGACATCTGTTTGTCTTTTCCAAATGTTCTATGGTTTCTTCTGCCTCTCCAGGTATCTCGTGGTGACATTTGTTTGTCTTTTCCAAATGTTCTATGGTTTCTTCTGCCACTCCAGGTATCTCGTGGTGACATTTGTTTGTCTTTTCCAAATGTTCTATGGTTTCTTCTGCCTCTCCAGGTATCTCGTGGTGACATCTGTTTGTCTTTTCCAAATGTTCTATGGTTTCTTCTGCCTCTCCAGGTATCTCGTGGTGACATTTGTTTGTCTTTTCCAAATGTTCTATGGTTTCTTCTGCCTCTCCAGGTATCTCGTGGTGACATTTGTTTGTCTTTTCCAAATGTTCTATGGCTTCTTCTTCTTCTCCAGGTATCTCGTGGTGACATTTGTTTGTCTTTTCCAAATGTTCTATGGCTTCTTCTGCCTCTCCAGGTATCTCGTGGTGACATCTGTTTGTCTTTTCCAAATGTTCTATGGCTTCTTCTTCTTCTCCAGGTATCTCGTGGTGACATTTGTTTGTCTTTTCCAAATGTTCTATGGCTTCTTCTTCCTCTCCAGGTATCTCGTGGTGACATCTGTTTGTCTTTTCCAAATGTTCTATGGCTTCTTCTTCTTCTCCAGGTATCTCGTGGTGACATTTGTTTGTCTTTTCCAAATGTTCTATGGCTTCTTCTTCTTCTCCAGGTATCTCGTGGTGACATCTGTTTGTCTTTTCCAAATGTTCTATGGCTTCTTCTGCCTCTCCAGGTATCTCGTGGTGACATCTGTTTGTCTTTTCCAAATGTTCTATGGCTTCTTCTGCCTCTCCAGGTATCTCGTGGTGACATCTGTTTGTCTTTTCCAAATGTTCTATGGCTTCTTCTTCTTCTCCAGTTATCTCGTGGTGACATTTGTTTGTCTTTTCCAAATGTTCTATGGCTTCTTCTTCTTCTCCAGGTATCTCGTGGTGACATTTGTTTGTCTTTTCCAAATGTTCTATGGCTTCTGCCTCTCCAGGTATCTAGTGGTGACATCTGTTTGTCTTTTCCAAATGTTCTATGGCTTCTGCCTTTCCTCTGTGTAAAAGTTAAATAAATAAGACATTGTTTTAGAAAAACATAAATTTTGTGGATATGGAATATGATCTGGGTTTGAATCTAAAGATTCATTTTAAGTTTAGGAATGTGAAGATTATTGTAAGTGAGAATAAGGTCATTGGTGGATCGTATAAATTCTTTGACCTTCCTGTTATAGGAAGCTCATATTGTGAAACAGGAGCTCCCCACAGTAACACTGGGTGTTAAGTACCGTGAACAATTGAAAGAAATCAAAACAGTTCACTTCTTTCAGCAGGAGTCTTGAAAAATGTTAAATGATGTAATGTAGATTTATAGAATTGTGCAAAACTTGGATAGATTGTTTTAAGATTGTCTTATAAAGTATGGGATGGTGATTGGAATTTTAAATGTTTAATTTTTCTATAATTTGTATTCAGTTATTTTTAAGACAGTTGCAGCACACTTAAAAGTCTTTCTGATGATGTGATAAATATTATTTTTGGTAATTTAACTGTATTTATAGGTAGGAATGACTGTATCACTAACCTCTCTATACAGAGTAGCTATTTTCCATTTGAAGTCATGCTTTTTTGTGTATGGAGCTGAGTATCTATTGGAAATACATTTCCAGCTAAGGAAAAACGTTAACATTAGAGAAAGTTTTATGCATTTATTATTGTTAAGATCATAAATAACTGATTAACCCTTTATTACCTTGCTTATTGTTTGAGCTAATAATTCCTTGTGTGAAACTTTACCTTTGTAACTTTCTTCTTAAAGAAAATATTTGAGATATGTGTTAAGTTTTGGCAGAAAATACAAATAGAACAAGTGAAAACATTTTTAAGAGCATCGGATATGTCTTGCAGCTTTGACATTCATACGTTAATCTACATTAAAATTCAGCCTTTACTTTCAACTTGCCAGTACAATATGTTTTAAATTAAATTTTTTATGTAAAAAATGATCAGTAAGCATGTCTAAGTTTTAAAAATAAAACTTTATTTTGAATTTTGTTATCCAAAGATGTAGACATGTGTTAACAAGAAAGTTCATTTTCCAACAATCTTTATATAGTTTAATGAGATACTAAACATTGTTTTATCCATTCACCATATGTATTTATTGTTTTGTTCAGTTATCAGTCATGTCAGCCACTGGAGTTCAATATAAGAAGAAAGGATGGCTGATTCAGATGTCTCCAGAGAAGCAGGATACACTTCTGAAGATGTTGATTCTTTCAATGGCTGCTATACTGTGTAAGTCGATGAAGAATTCCGATGTTTTATTTGTGTGCATGGTTGGTAAGAAAAGTGATCTCAATGTGTGACATTTCCACTTTGATACCCGACATAAAATGTCATAATTATCCAATACCTATTCATTTTAAGATGTTACATCTACAGCTAATTAGAGAGAGAAAAACAGGCTTATGTGATAAAGAACAGAAGCAATGTCTTTTACTTCATTACTTTGTTTTTAATTAAACAAAAAATGAAAAAAACGTATAGTAATTTGTTAAAAGCGGTCACGTTATTTTTTAAACTATTGTATTCAAATTGAAATATTTTGCACGCTTCAGTTCTTAGTGTAGCAGAAAAATACGTATAATAAAGGTGTGTAAAGTTACATGAGATTAGAGTGATAGATCTAGACAAAAGAGAATTCATAAAAAACATACAAACAATCTAAGGTTTCCAATGAACACAAGGCACAGTTGGCTACAATCATGAATAAAGTTTCTCACACACACACACACACACACACACACACACACACACACAGGAATGCAGTCAATCTTATTGGTCAGTTTCCCATCTTTATGTACTGTCACTCTTTTTTTTAGTTTCTAAGAAAGTGACGGCTGACTATGTCAGATTTATACTTGTTAATATCCTTGACTTTACCCTCATTCAGATGACTTCTGCTTTCCAGTTTTATTCCCCTCTGTAGAAAGGATGCTTCATTGCTGGTAAAAGTGTAGAAGTTTTTTCTCAGTCTGTCTGTCTGAAGTTATGTCAAGAAGGTGGCATGCTGACTGAAAGAATCTCTCCATCATAGCCATGTAAGGGTGTCTTCATGATTCCAGGACAATGAGTATTTCTGAGGGTTTAAAGGATTTTCATGCTTGTTTGAATGTACAGATTGTTTTCTGGGAACCTTAATTTTGAAAGCATTGATCATGTTGTTAGCCCTAACAAATGTCATTTATCCTGGTGTCCCTGCCATCTTCATGTGATATTTCAATGTCTCCATAAGTGTGATTTCTATGATAAATACATTTATCCCACAGTGTCCCAAAATCTTTTTTCTCATAGTGCAAAAACCAGGATACTTGTAAGTTCTTCAGTATTTTGGCTGTAGAACTGCATATGTGGATATCACTGGGCAAAATTGTAACTTGTTGATTTTATTCTTGAAAGAAATTACTAAAAAGGGTTAAATTGAAAATTTTATTTTTTAGTGAAATTAATGTAATAAAAATTCTAGGTGTAAAATATGTTATGTATAGACCAAAAAAGCATCCAAAGTCTAACTTAAAGAAATGAAATCAAAATTGGTGGTTAAACTGGTAGCTGCACTTACAGCATTGATAATGATTTTATAGTAAATGTTTATTCATTAGTTAGACAAGTTGCAATTTTCATTCAGCCTGGGTATACATAGCCTTAGCTAATTAGTAAATGAATACTTGCTGCAAAAGTTTAATCAGTGTTATAAGTGTAGCTGTCATTTTTGATTTCATTCATTTGAGTCGCATGCTGAACTTTTTTTTGTTTTGTTTTGTTTTTTGGCTGAAACTTTTTTTTCACACCTAAGGTGTTTTGATTTGGCATCATGACATTTTGACAATACACTAACAAACCATACCAAATAAGAAAGTGACACTTGATAGTAACCAGCATTAACCTTAGAATCATAAACCTATTATTTGGAACAGATCTTTACCCTACAGAATCAGCCAGGTTCTTTAAAATATGTGGTGGTAGTTTTTCTTGTCTAAAACAGTGTTATAACTTTTTTTTATACTGACACCATGGAATTTAGATTAACAGTTTCTTGTCATCACCTCCATGAACTCATTGCAACTGTATCAAGCATCATTTTTTATGCTAAATTCTTAAGCTTATATCACATGATGCTAAATGATCTTTAATTAGTATAATTTTATAAAATTTAATAAATTTGTACTGAAAGAATAACAATCAGTAATAATTGTCTATTCATATGATTCTTTTGAAAAATTGAGCTAGAAACTGCTAATCTAGTTTGCTTGACCTAACCAGTACTTAGGTATCTGCACATCCTTTAACATTTTAGTTTTATTGCTCTAAATTAGTCATCTTTAATTCATATAACAAAAAAACTAAAGGTGATCCATTTTTAATCTTAAAAATGTTACTGATAACTCGTTTCTCTGTTTTTTGAGGGAGTCCACAAAATGTTTCATTACATCTCAGCAGTTTTTGTTGAATAGGTACATGTGGCTTATTTACACCAAATGAGACTCCTAATTGCAGGCTGTGTACCAAATTTGAAATAAAAATCCACAAAGGTTAAGTGTGTTTTACCATTGGATAAAGTTTCTTTAACTGGTGCAAAGAAAAAACAAAAAGAGAAAGAAATTCTATCAAAATGGAACGTGTTATATCTCGGGTGTTTCTTTGAATTGCTGTGAAATCTGGTATTTGAAGTAAGAGTCCAGTTGAGTGCACGTATTGAAAATGTGTAGCAGTTTGGATTATCACAGTCTAAGCTATAGAAGGTGGAAAAATCACTGAACTGTTACTCTTTTTAATAACACAATGTGTTATACAGGTTGTTTTTTGGTACTCAAAGGGTTAAAGTGCAGTTCTAAATGTATATCTGATTATGGATTTGTGGGTATCAACACTAATGATTTACATCATACATAAGAAGGTAGAACTGATTAATTTGAAAATAACACTGACTATTTTATTCTAAACACATGTTTAGTGTCTGATGCTACTAAGTTGTGCTCACTTCTGTGTGAAACATTAAGTGCTAATTTCTATCTCAACTGGTTGTAAATTCTTCAAACCTGAACTGTCTGTAATATATATATATATATATATATTATACTGATTAAAATGGGTTACTTGGTTTTACACAACGTAAAACATTTTTATTTTAGCATTTTCAACTCGTCTGTTTTCCGTGTTGAGGTTTGAAAGTGTAATCCATGAGTTTGATCCTTACTTCAACTATCGCACAACTCGCTTCTTGGCAGAGGAAGGGTTTTATAGTTTTCACAACTGGTTTGATGATAGGGCCTGGTACCCCTTGGGTAGAATCATTGGAGGAACTATCTATCCAGGTGAGAATGGATTCATTACTTTAACTACATTAAATTTTTTTTTTTTTTTTAATTGAGTGTATGAAAAGTACTGATAAATTTTATTGAGACCAAGTTATCAATGAATGAATATTATAATTAATTCATTGAGGTAGTTGGTATATGGCAGCTTCATTAGACTGTTGATTAAAATTGATGTTAAGAAATGATGGGGATACGTAAATTTTGTATGGATAACAAAGATTTTCATTTGATTAATTTTGTTAGTAACTCTGGCATGCAGGTATTTGATCCTTCCAACAGCTAGAGATTCGAGGATCTGGTATGTGTAATGAGTTGTAGTACTAGAATAATGCTGTGGTCCGATTTAAAATTTTTCTGAACAAACAGAAGGATGATTGACCAAGTAGTGGAAAAGCAGTGTGCATTTTTGTGTAAGGTAGATACTTATCAGAGAATGACATAAACAGAGATGCCAACTATTTCAAATGACTGAGTGTAATGATTGTAGACAGAGGCTTTTTAGATTTGCCAGAAACAAGACAATCTGGTGAACGAGGCCTCTTTTTTTTTCCATCTTGTGAACGATCGCATTGGTGTTTTTATGCCGCTTAGAAAATGAAAAATACCCGTCTACGCGAGCGCTGATTGGCTGACAAGCACTGATGACATAACTGTGGATTCCCCCACGTACCCAGTAGGAGAAGCACTGCACTCAAACTATTGGTAGACGTCAGAGATACAAATATTTTTTGTTATTTCAAGCACAAACATGATTATCACAAGTAGCCATTTGGACTATGTATTTTATTTATTATCAAAATTTATTTGTATCTCACTAGAAATTTTCTTTTCATCTCTTTCAAGCCCTGGGGGAACAATTTATCACTTTATTGTATAGGCCTATATAAAGTATAATAATTTGAGAGTTGCAACAAGTCGTAATATTTGTCTGTATGAGCGTATAGTGCTAATGTATGCACCAAAATCATAATGATTACGCTCAAATCTTAATGGTTGGCATCTCTGCATAAAGTATGTTTATCTTTAAATGAAAATTATAATATGAGTGTATGTTCAGAAGGTGACGAACAAAAGGTGTTCTAATTTTGTGGCATTTTATAAACAGTTCTTGGAAAATAATTGCGTATTGGAAAGATAATTTGTTAAAGTGATACCATGTACAATCTAAAGTGCACCAGTGACTCAAGAAAAATTACAGTCCAAAAGATATTCACTTAATGTATCCTTCCTAGCTAATACTGTTTTAACAAAACAAGATTAAACTTATTGTGCTATGTGTTAATTATTTCGTTATATCCTTACACATGTAATAAGACATTAATATTAATTATCAATTAGAACAAAATGAAAACCCAATCTTTTTATTAGTGTAGCTAATTACCTGTACTTCTGTATGTGTCAATTTACAAAGATTTTAATGTATTGTTAGCGATGAATGTTTTAACATTTTTTTGTTTGAAATGTGTAAAGAATGTGTTGTATATCATTTTAACCCAGTGTTAATTTTTGTAGGTTTGATGATAACTTCTGCCACAATCTACAGGGTGTTGAGGTTTGTCAACATCCCTATTGATGTCCGAAATGTTTGTGTATTTCTGGCTCCTCTCTTCTCAAGTTTGACGACTATTGTGACATATCTCCTGACTAAAGAATTAAAGGTTGATTGTGTATTCAATCACTTTATAGAAACTTCAAAAGATAACATTTTGTTTGAGTTATTTACTATTACGATGTAAATAAAAATTGCGAATGTCTGTCAAAATATAATTTTTGACACTTTATTATAAAGTTAATGTATTTATGTTGGAAATGGTTCCATATATATGTTGTTATGTTTAGATGAAAGTTTAATTTGTATGAAGTATTTGAACCTTTTCTTTGTGGTTTGTGTAAATCTGTGTACCACCCCATATGCAAAGATTCACAATTTTTTGTGGTAGGCAACATTCAGAATGTTACACACAAGATGCTTGAATCTTATGATGTCAACTGTAGTTAAAGAGTTAAAACTGTATGTATTGTCATATCCCTTGACATTGAACTTTGCCATGGCTTTGAAAAGTTGCCTACTAGCAACATGTGATATTTTTAACTTATATGAGGCAGTAACATTGGTAGCAATGTTCATCCAAGGGCAGCCATGTTGAAAAGTGTTTGTAATTAACAAAATACTATATACCATTAAGTTTTGTTCCTTTCATTTGTTATACTAACAATTCTTTTTATTTTGTTTGTTTTACTCTTTGCTAAACACTCACAATTTGACTTTCCAGCTGGTTAACTTTTGTGTAAGATGCTAAAAATACACCAATGGAATGTTTTTAATTTCACATGCATCAGAACTGCAAGTATCTCTGATGTTACCAATTTTAAAACTTGCTGTTAGTTAAATAATATTCTGAAGTAAGATAAGATTGATTGTTGCATCATGTAAACCAAGATGTTGTACTTGTTTTTTGATGCACATTGTATGATTACCTTGTGTGTCTCAGATTGAAATGGACTGAACCTTTGCTTTCTGCCCTTCTTCACAAACATATGTTAAATGTTAAAAATCTGAGTTGATTCATAGCTCAATTGGTTATTTAACTTTTAATTTATTTAACATGTTACATGTAAACAAATTAATGTAGGGACTTCACTTCTGGTAATGTTGAAGTCATATTCTTAATAGGAAGAGCAGAAAAGATTTGCATTATCAGGGAATCCTTAGGATTTTCTCACGTGTATATACTGAGTCTCGGGTCGATGTCCTGAGTTACATGTTTAACCAGATGTTTACTGGGACCCCACAGGGATTCTTAGGATTGTGTTGATAGTAATAACAATAACGTTAGAGATTAAATTATGGTTAAAAAACATTCAGTTTAGAATAATTTAACACTGGAACTTGTTCTCTGTTGGTTGAAGGCACTTCCCTCTTTTATACCTTATTATTGAGAAATGGATGATGAAGGTTCATTAGATCAAGTAACAGTTTTCCACCACAGATCTGGTGCTAAATCATAGTTTGTAAATCACTTTGTTAAATTTGCCAGAGTTATGCTTGATATGGTATCAAACTAATTTTTGTAAGTCTTATGTATTGATTTTGTGTTTTCTGAGAGGACCATATACATTTTGGAATAAAGTTAAATAATTTTTATGTATTCATGAAAATTAAAGATACAAGATAGTTATTGGTTTTGGTTTCAGTTTGTTTTTGAGTTTCATCCTTAATACTTGTGTATTGCATACAGTGCTGAGAATTTAAAAATGGATGTACACTCTGGGATGTCACATCATGTTCCTTGACCAAGAAAATAGAATATCGGACCTTCTGTGTTCGCTAACACAGGTGTTGAATATACATACTGGGATGTTACATTATGTTTTTTGTCCTATAAAACAGGATCTCAAACCTGCTGTGTTCCTTAACATGACTTTCATGTTGAATGTATGTTAAAGATTAAAGATGTAAGTTTCATTGCTGATACAAGTACAAGTAAATAAAAAGGTGTAGATTGTTAATGTGATTGAATGATATTGCACGTTTTGGTCACGATTATTAAGTATCCTTATTGTCAAGTTGACAAGGGTAGAATGAAGTTATATTAGTATCACCACCAACATAATGGTGTTAAGGTACCGCTAAATCACAGCTAAAACAAGTGATAAAGTAATATTTTTGTCTTTACAGATTGGAAAGCTAATTCATGCCTTTTGTCATGTACTTTTACACTTGCAAAGATAGGACCAAAAATAGTGCACTGGCATTGTGAGTTATATTTATTAAGTATGGGAAATAGCTACACCTCCAACTGTAAACCTTTTCACTGTTATGAACAGGATGCTGGGTCAGGCCTCGTGGCAGCTGCGATGATATCCATTGTTCCGGGATACATCTCTCGATCAGTCGCTGGTTCGTACGATAATGAAGGTATTGCAATCTTCTGTATGTTATTAACGTATTACCTTTGGATCAAGGCTGTAAAGAGTGGAACAATCTACTGGGGAACGTTGTGTGCTGTAGCATATTTTTACATGGTAGGTGGTTTTTAAAGAAATATTTTTTACCTGTGCTGTAGTACCATTTCTTCCGTTCATAGAAAAATTAATAACTTTGAATTTAAAAGCATATTATTTCTATACCATTTGTTTTGATCAGTTTGCCTTTAATAAAACTGCAAACCTGTAATGGTAATTATTTTTAAGTTATATTAGTTATAAAAGAGTTCCTGCAATAGGCCAACAATAATTCTATTTCGGATATTAAATGTTCTATCATTTGAGATTTCGGAAACTTTTATAGGATGGCTTAAGAGAATTGGTGATTTGCTTCTTTTCTTAAGTTCTAGTTAATTTTTGAAGTAAAAGATTGTCTGCATTTATTATGTGTTTTGTAAGCTGATAAGGGAATTTGGAAAAAGACAAAAAAAAATCATTAATAACCAATGTCACAGTTCAGTTAAACCTGCGTCTTCGATTTTTAGTTCTACTTTCTTTGTAGGAAATAAAGACCTCGATTTAGTAAAATATATTTCTTGTCCAGTCTAACATAACTGTGGAAAACAACAAAATTTTAGGGATTATTAAGTTATTTATGCTCTTACCTTGACAAAGAAAAAAGGATATTAATGAATTCATTTTAAGTGACAGCAGACAAAGAATGTTTGATACGGTTGAATATTTCTATGAGAGTGTTATTAGTAACATTAAGACTACATTATTTTCCACCTTGTTTTTGGTGTCTTTAAACAGTTATTATTCAATTACTTTTTTCTTTTTGAAAAATGTGTCAACTTTTAGTCTTACATTTGCTCCCAGTTTCTACAGTGTAAGGTGATCATTGAATTTTAACATGAAATTTAGATTGGTTGATTATTACTTTTGAGTATATATATATTTTTACTGTATTGTTTTGTTAACTGCAAATTAAGTAAAAAAAATCGCACGACTTGCACGTCTTTGTCCTTGGCCTTATCTGGCCTTTTGGTTAACGTGCTGGATTGTGGATCTTGTAGATCCATGGTTTGTGTCCTGTTTTCACAAGTTCATGCTCTGTGTTTCGAAGTCATGGATGCATTATAAGAGTGATGGTTAGGTTTCAGTTTTTGAATAGAGAGGCCTAAGAGCTGCCATTGAGTTCCCAATTAGCAAATGTTAGCACATGTAGTTCGTGTAGCTTTGCTTGAATATCAGAAACAAATGGAGCCATCCCAGTTTTCCATGTTGCTCCAACTTGATATATGCTATAGACATGCTGTCACTTCTCTCCAGTCTTCAGAGTTTCATGATTAAAACACCTAATTCTGGGTTAGAACACTGCCAAAGGAGAACTTCTTTGGATGTTACATTAAGTGGTTGAAATATATTTGTTCTTAAAATACTGTTGAGAAAAATATAAAATATATCACAAACATTGGCTAATGACTTTACTCTGATACAAACTGAAATAATGATAAAACTTGTACCTTTTTACTTGACAGATTTTGCTATGCTCTTTTATGAACATTCACAGATGGGATTACAACATAAATTTCTATATTTAGGTCTACAGGTTGCATTGAGGAATGTATTAAAATTAAAATATTTTTTCATATACAATTCTTATAACAAAATCTCTTCTTTTTTTTAATTTACTATTTATCTTGATGTTATATTTTTTCAACAGAGTGCTGTTGATATTTCCTGAAATGTTCTCGTTTATTTATTTGTTAGGTGTCATCTTGGGGAGGTTATGTTTTTTTGATCAACCTCATTCCGCTGCACGTTATAGCACTCATGGTAACTGGCAGATTTTCACACAGGGTCTACATTGCTTATAGTACTGTAAGTTTATGTGACTATTGTCAGATTTCATGTCTTTGTTAATTGTTTATCAATATTTTTTTAACATTTATAAAAATAATTCCATCAAAAATAAGGGTATTGAAGTAATGACAAATGCATGTGTTAATATCAAAGTATTTTAAAGTTTGAATTTCTATCAAAATTGTCTTTTTTCCATAATAACAAATATGATATAAATGTAATAGAACTTGTCGATTTTATCAAAAATGTCCAATTTTTCACTGAACAAAAATATTGTATTTTATTACAGATTTCATGTCCAAATTTAATAAAAAGTTCTTTAACTCTTTTTCAGGTGTACTGTTTAGGGACCATGCTTTCAATGCAGATTTCATTTGTGGGTTTCCAACCTGTTCAGTCAAGTGAGCACATGGCAGTGAGTAAATTCAATGTGTTTTTCTAGTACTAAGAATAGATTTATCATAGTGTGTAATAAATTGGAAAACTGCTCTTCAAGGCTGTCTTAGAAACAGTTGTCATCAGGTGCTTTTCTGTAATAATTGTAACTATCCTGCAGCTCTAAGAATGATGAATTAATAATTAAAGTGTAGAATAACTTTATTGTAACTACATTTTATTGTTTTTCAATATCCTGGTTAAGTAGAATTGCAATACTATAATCTACTAGGATTTGAAAGTGAACTTATCCAGAGAAATGTTGATAAGTTGAGTTAGATGTGGTTATAAAGGAACTTCATTCACTTTGCAGGGAGGGCTGAATCTAATACTATGTAGCATTCCATTAGATTCCAATTGGTTGTAAGTTATGTAACTGAAAGCTCAGATTTCAGGGTTTTGGAATAATGGTAGTTTGGCTGTAATTGTTTTGTTGTCATCTTAACTTTTCCCACTTTTTTGGAATACTTCTTTCCTTTTTTAGTTTTATATTTATATCGTGTGTTACATGTTATTGTATTTGGTTAATTTTCAAATCAGTTTTATAAATAATTTGAATTTTTCTTTTATATTCAAAACTTATGCATGTGGTAGTTGTTTCACAGCTGTTATGCAATTAGCATGTGGTGTTTCCAGTTCAAATAATCAAAAACTAGACTTACCTGTCAGGGTTAATCACACTGTATAATATTAGACTTACCTGTCAGGGTTAATCACACTGTGTAATAGTAGACTTGCCTGTCAGGGTTAATCACACTGTGTAATAGTAGACTTACCTGTCAGGGTTAATCACACTGTGTAATAGTAGACTTGCCTGTCAGGGTTAATCACACTGTGTAATAGTAGACTTGCCTGTCAGGGTTAGTTAATCACACTGTGTAATAGGAACAGTATTCCAGGTCCTTGCTTTTCTTGGGACTATTTTCTTCACTGTGAGTTATGCTCAGTTGGATAATCATGCCAGTGTACTACTGTCTGTCAACACACGTTGTTTATTCATGATGTGTTAAAAACATGTTGATCCAAGAAGTCTTGATAAAACTAAAATAGAAACCCTTCTATTATCAACACACCTTGTTTGATATTGAACAAGAAGTGAAGTTAGATTTAAAAGTTTTCAATATCACATGTAAAAACCATGAAAGCTCACTGATTTGTTTATGATTTTTATTTTTGTATGTTTTGAGACATGGCTGCAAGATTGTGGACTTGTGTGTTTTTTGTTTATCGTCATTATAGTTGAGGGCATTACTCTGGAATAGGCTTAATGAATCTTTAATCTGTTTTCCTATTTTTTGTCTATTACACTCTTTTGTCTTAATTTTTATTTATAAACATTTATGGTTGATCATTAAAGCTGTAGATAATTAAAGGCTATTATAAATTTTAATAACTAACGTCACGTCATAATCAGTTTTTAAGGAAATGGACAATCTTGTTTCTTACAGTACCTCATGATTTCAATCTTGAGTAGAAATGCAAGAAGTGAAACATCTGAAATGATATTTTTACATGACTCATGTTGGGAATCTGAAATAGACACATTTAGGAAGACTGGAAACAAAACCATGTGCAGTTAATTTGATATTTATCACATGTTTCAGACCTATAATTCAGTCTTTGCTAATGTGTTTCACATCTTATTTTAAAAAATACCTTGTTATAAACAAAACTTGTCTAATTGTTAAATCAAAATATAGCAGGTTATTGTCCTCTGTTGATGTTAAATATTTTACAGGCCTTGGGGGTGTTTGGTCTCTGCCAGCTTCATGCATTTGTTGATTATGTCCGATCTCGCCTGCCTAAAGAACATTTTGAGGTCCTGTTTAAGACGGTTATTCTTTTGACTGCAGGACTTTCTGCATTAGTTGGAGGAGTCTTAACGGTCACTGGGAGTATCCTTGACTTATTTGCTGCAGAAGAATTCCTTCGTTTCATATTATTTCGGAACATTTTTGACAAAACCAGAAATAATACATTCATGTTGTTACTGGCAATTATATCTGTTTTATTAAAGTTGTATGAAGTTGAGTGTTTTATTTTCTTTGTTTATATCTGTTTTATTAAAGTTGTATGAAGTTGAGTGTTTTATTTTCTTTGTTTATATCTGTTTTATTAAAGTTGTATGAAGTTGAGTGTTTTATTTTCTTTGTTTATATCTGTTTTATTAAAGTTGTATGAAGTTGAGTGTTTTATTTTCTTTGTTTATATCTGTTTTATTAAAGTTGTATGAAGTTGAGTGTTTTATTTTCTTTGTTTATATCTGTTTTATTAAAGTTGTATGAAGTTGAGTGTTTTATTTTCTTTGTTTATATCTGTTTTATTAAAGTTGTATGAAGTTGAGTGTTTTATTTTCTTTGTTTATATCTGTTTTATTAAAGTTGTATGAAGTTGAGTGTTTTATTTTCTTTGTTTCATTTCATAATTTAGACATTACTAGCAAGACCAAGAGAGAAATATTTATTTAATGGTAATGTTGTTTCTGTTGAAGTTCCATAATCCTTTGCATAAAATTGTACATTCTATTCTTTTTTCTCTGTTAAACTGTTTGGGCCAGAATGAAGAACTGTAGTTAGGTTGGATTTCAAATTTAAATACTGTGTTTGAAAAACACAAAACAAACAAGTGATTAAAATTGGCCATACAATTACAAAAAAGTGTCAAATGAGATCATTAAAGGTGCATCAAAGCTTGTGGGCCCCCAGTGGCACAGAGAAATGTCTGTAGACTCGAACTTCTAAAAACTGGGTTTCAATACCCATGGTGAGCGTAGCACAGATAGTCCATTGTGTAGCTTTGTGCTTAATTACAAACAAACAAACAAAACTTGTGTTTATAAATAGTGTTTTGACCTTTGTCCCACATTGTTAGCTGCACATGGATACTTGGATTCAGAATGTTTTACTTTCTTACATTTATAAGTTTGTACATTTATGTATCTGTAGTGTAGTGAAACTGATGTGAATTCACATCAGTTTTAATAACAATTTTGTGGACTCTTTAATGTTGTGAAACTGGATGCATGGTTGTTATTTAAACTACGCAATGGACTATCTGCACACTGTCCGTTACGAGAAAGTAACCCTCAAGTTTCAGTGTTGTAAGTTTGTAAACTTACCACTGATCCAACAGTTAACTGAATTTGATAAACCTGTAATTCATGAAAAAACGTTCATTCTTGAGTGTATGCTTGTGTGTGTTAATGGTTGATTAAGTTTAGATATATGATAAATTGGTGTATGCCATCAAACTTGAACTATTCAAGAAAATGAACATAACCATAATCGACGAGCAAGCGTAAGTTAATTAACAAGTTATTAGAATTAACAAATAAAAATGCATTTAAACATTTTAGTGCTTAAATGCATCTTAAAAAATCCACAAAAAATATAATCAAAATTTGTCAGGTTAAGTAAGAGTAAATTATTATAGGCCTTGACAGGATTTTCATTAAGAAATTTCTCCATGGACGGGCCGTTTCTACTCACTTCTTGACCCTTCGTATGCCAAAAACAACATCCCTATAATTGCATCTGTGTCGGAGCATCAGCCGACCTCATGGTCTTCATTTTATTTTGATCTACAACTGCTTGTATTCATGTTTCCAGGTAAGTGTAGCATTAGTGCACAAAAGTTTAATGATTCTGTGTAGAACCTCTGAAGGCACTGTGAAGCAACTATGGTTTCATCTTGAACCTCTAAAGGTATGTTGAACTGGAAAATATTTTAGTAGGAGCAGTAGTGGATGGTGTTTATAAAAAAAACAAAAAAAAACTGCAGTTTTATAATCTTTTTTTTTTACCCAGTAAGATATAGTTCATAGTTTTTGGTGTTGGAATCAGTGAGTTCTTGAAGTGTCTCTTTTCCATTACAGAAATGTTTCTATATTTTATAAATAATTTAATATTTCTAGACTTATTTATTCCTTTTGTAAGCTGATGATGCAACTAAAATGGCAAACGTCTGTCTAGTTTGTGTATTTTTATTTTGTTTTTTTAATGTGATGCTTAACACAAATATTTTGAAATAACAGTTTCATCTGTCTAGAGCTTTTCTTTTGAAGTGTTGGGCTTAGGACTGTAAGGAGTTTGGTAACCATGCTGTCGTGATAAGTTTGTCTTCAACTCTTTTTAGACCACAACTGTTAACAAAATAGTTAATACAAAAGTTAGTCTTAACTGTTAATAGTTACAGTAGGTTTAATTTCTATTACAAGAATCTAAATTAATGGTGTATTGGTAAAACTAATAAATAAAAATTCCATATTTTTGTTATTTTAACAGCAAGCACATTTAGATATGTATAATTTGGATGGTTTGAACCTTTGTCAGATAAAAGCTGGAGTTACGTAAGGGTTTGTTGTGAATAGCTCCTATTCTTTAGATGGTTCTATTATTTTTAGGGTGGTTAGGCTATTCAATTCGCAATCCCTGTCTCACCAAGCATGCTTACACTTTCAGCCTTGGGGGTGTTATGTTGTAATGGTCAATCACACTATTTGTTGCTAAAAGATCAATCCAAAAGTTGGCAGCAGGTGGTAACAAGTAGCTGCTTTTTGTCTAGTCTTTCATTGCTAAGTTAGGCACATCTAGCTCAGATGGACCTCATGTAGCTTTGCTCAAAATTCAAAACACACTGTTCATTAGGTACCAAGGCATGTGATTAGTTTATTTTTGCATTAGTAGAATCCACAAGTCTTTTGTTTTAATTTTACAAGTTTTTTTTTTTTATGTGTAAAGGTTTTTTACTTTTTTAGGTGATAATTACTTCAAAAGATGTAGTCAGAGAGGGATAAAAGCAGTATCTTAAATAAAGTTTCTTTTGTAGTTGGACTGTACTTTTGCTTCAGCAAGTTGACGGATGCTAACATCTTCATCATTTTGTATGGTGTTACAAGTATCTATTTTGCTGTAAGTATCAAAAACATCTTTCACTAGTTTAGAACTGGTGTTTTTAAAAGTTAGGTTATTTGTTCTTGAAAGTGTTGACTTTAGGTTATAGCAAAATTTAGATGTCTTTTTACATGATGCTTTAGAAGAGAAAGTTCAAAACTTAACCCTAACCAGCAGCTACTATCTAAACAAATATGAATGGTATTATTGTAATTTTTTAAAGTTTCTTCAGTGTTTCATTACAGAATAAATCTATAGAAAATAAATATAGGTTAGTGCAGAATTTTAATTTTTTTCAAAGAATAATCTAGAATAGATGTTGAACGTGGGTTTAGTATGGGATTACAGTGTATTTAAAGAACTAAGTAAAATGTACGCTCAGTACGGGCTAGTTTAAGATTGGACTGTGTTAAAAATTAATTTGAAGCTTAGTAGGACTTTTGTTTATGAGTATGGTACTAATTTAGATTAAGAAAAGATTTCAGTTTTTACAGACGGTGAAGATCGTGTTTCTTGCACTGGTAACAGTTTTGTTCTGTTTCCAAGGGTGTGATGGTTCGTTTGATGTTGGTACTTGCTCCCGTTATGTGTATTCTTGCTGGAATCGGAGTGTCGTCGATGATGACAACGTACGCGAAGCAGCTCGACGTTTCACAACAAGACAGGAAAACTAAACGTTTTGAAAGTAACTTTTTTATGAAAAGTGAGGTAGGGTTGACTTACTTTACCATGATTTGGGAAGTTGCATTTTGATAATATATGTACCTCTTAGCAGAGATATAGACAAGACTAAGAATCAGATTAGGATATTTTTATATGCGAGGAACCTTCTACTGTAAAAAACATTTTTCAATACAAACAAGAGTTAAAACAACAATTTATTTTTGTCGCATTTGAAAAAAACATTTTGATCATGGCTACTTCATAGCTTTTAACCATTATTTGGGGGACTTCGTAATGTGGGTGAAATTATACCTGTAATTTTATTAGACGTTACTCTAATTTATTATAATATGTAGTGAAATTCATTTGAAACTCTGTTGTGCGTGTATATTAGGAAAAGCCCTATAAAGTAAATGTTTTTGTATTTTCATTAATAACAATATTGTGTATCTGATTTTGAAAACATTTAAAACTTGAGGTAAAGCTCAGACAAAAAAACTTACGAGAAAACAAATAATATTACATTGTTTATTTTAAGCCATTTGCGTGGCACTGTGGTGACCAGTTTAGTTTCTGTTGTGTCATGATAACAGGTAGCCTGGACTTTCCTGACTGTCATGATGGCTCTTCTTGTGACTTACACCTTTCACTGCACCTGGGTGACCTCTGAGGCTTACTCATCCCCTTCCATTGTTCTCTCTGCACGCAGTCACGATGGCTCCCGCATCATCTTTGATGACTTCAGGGAAGCTTATTACTGGCTTAGACAGAACACCCCAGAGGTACAGTGGGATTTTAGCTAGTGGAAAAACTGTCAGACCATAAATGTTTTTAAGTTGTAAATACAAACTGATCCATATATGCAAAAACGGCTCGTTTGTATTTTCTCAACCCAAACGAGCCATTTTTGTATATGTATATATTTCTCTACAAGTGGGTTTTCTCGACAAACTGATCTATCTTTATAAGTGATAATGGTGATTTGATTAAGAGATGTTTGTTGTTATTGTTGAGATTTATTTGGTAAATGATTTTTAGTTTCATGTTACCTAACACTAAATGTATTTTTATTATAGCATGTTAATGTAAAGTCATTTAAAAAATTTAACTTCTCATTTTACACACAAGTCTTAATTTTTACACAGTTTAAAGTGGTGCTCATCTAAGAGTGGTATCTATGACAGTGACCTTATCTCCTGTAAATCTCTTGAGAGGTCAAAAAAGGGATTCGTTGATCGTTTTTACAAGTGTATAAGTGAAACTTCAATATTTCTACCTGCTCTAGTAATTTTTATTATATCTTTTTATCTCTGGTTAATTTCAAAGTGATGAATAGACAAGATGGGATAAATTACTACTACAAATGAAAAAAAGCCAACACAATTTCACAAACACTTTTATTCCTACCTACGTAAAACCGACTCACGCACACCACAAATATACAGCATCCCTAAACCTCATAAACCAGATTGTCCATTACGACCAATAATGTCCACATATGAATCGTTTAATTACAATCTTTGTAAATACATAGCATGGGCATTCTCCAAATATGTAACATCAGTCAGCTCATTCATCAAAGACTCTTAATTTCAAGTCTAATCTAAATCAACTTAATCATAAAGCCTTAATGGCCAGTTTCGATGTTATATCCCTCTTTACAGAAGTTCCAACCACTGAAGCCTGCAAGATAGCCTTAGAATTCTATATCCGAGACCCTAACCCAACTATAGACATTCCCAGCAACCAATTAGCAACCCTCATAGAATTCACCATGATAAAGACCAACTTCATGTTCAACAACCAAAACTATATACAAACAAATGGCCTAAGCATGGGCAACCCAGTATCACCAGTTCTAGCCAATATTTTTATGACACAAGTTGAAGCACAAGCAATTAACACAGCATTACATCCACCACTATACTGGTACAGATATATATAGATGACACAGTTGTGGGATTCAGATCTACAGAACACATACTTAATTTTTTCAATCACATTAACTCTATACATCCCAACATTAACTTCACATGTGAACAGGAACAAAGCAATCAAATATCATTTCTAAACCTCAAGATTACAAGAACTGACACACAATTCAAAATGGAAATCCACCGAAAAATCACCCATACTGGACTATACATTCCTTGGGACTCAGCACATGAAACAAAACAAAACTCAACATACTAAGAAACCAAATAAACACAGCCATAAAACTATGCTCACCAGATAAAATTAACGATGAATTAGACAAAATAAAACAATACTTCATCAACATCAATAAGTTTCCTCCACAAACCGTAGAAAACATTATACGCACACACCTAGACAGAAAGCAAAATCAACCAACTAAAGTAAATATATCTCACGAATCAAAAAATCACGAAACCATATACTGCTGTATACCATATATTCCTGACATCAGCAAACAAATAACCAACATTTGGCAAAAACTAGTAACAAAATATGACATTCCAGTTAATACCAAATTTATTCAAAAACCAGGCACAAAACTGAGGTCTATACTATGTAAAAACTACACTGACAAATACCACATCAACATTATTTATAAAATACAATGTGATAACTGCCACAACTTCTATATTGAGAAACAAGTAGAAAATCGGAAACCAGATTCAAAGAACATAAAAAGTCACCTTCACACGTTTTTGAACACTGCAAATCAAATAAACACAACATAACCATAGAAAACACTCAAATACTAAATAAAAAAACAAACATAAACAAATGCAAAATTAAAGAAGCCTTACTTATACAACAACTTAAACCCAAAATAAGCCAATATAAAGGAACGCCTTTATACCTATATTAAAAATAATAAAATAAGTAATATAAAATTATATATTCAAACATCTAACACTGCCCTCTACGTTACGACACTCAGTTACACAACCCCTTCCAAACATGTGGTCAGCTTCCGGTCAGTTACCTCTTTCTTTCTTTGTGAACCTGACGATGACCGAAGAAGGTCGAAACGTTGTTCGCTCCTTTATGTAAAATATTTTCTCAACCCAAGCGAGCCGTTTTGCATATAAATTACTGTTTTATTTACTCATTCAGAAAAGTGCTTGGCTTGAATATTAGAATTGGTAAAAAAATACATTTAAAAATTAAATTTTAGATTAAAACAAGTTTGGAATATGTTAATAATTTATTTTAATTTACAGTATAGGGTATCTGTTAATATTGATATTTGGCTTTATTTAAAAAAATTTTAATAAGTATAATGGTGAAATTTCATTGGTATTTAATGATATGCTTATTAAAAATAGAACTTTAAGTTAAAGATACTCTGAAATGCATGTATAATTTTTGTTTTATAAAATTTATTCTTAAGCATTCAGTTCAGACATGCTTGATTTATTACTAATTATGATTATATTCAGTAAGTTTTATTTTGTGACAGGCATTGGTGTTAGTTTTCATTTTTATCATTACTGGTAAATAAATAAGACATCTGATAGCCTAAAGTGGTTTCTTAAGCTTATAATTCATATTATAGCCATCTGAGGTAGTGATAGACACTGTTAATTAATAATTATGTTAATTATTTTTGATTATATTCTTTATTTTTACAGGTTTTTTTCTTCTATACCCATTGTATCATAATCTTAGAAAAATTATGAATTAGTCTGAATCTGCAAAAAAAATGTTTAATTTGTTTTCATTTAACTTTTTCAAGAATATTAAATCTTACTGGTACCATTTCAGTATTGAAGAAAGAAAAGAAGAAATACGTTTATTTTAATTACCTTTAATTATTGTTGTTTACATAGATATTCTATCTTCAGAAGGGTTGGCAGTTAGAGGTGTGGGATGAAACAAAAACTAAAATAGGTCTTAAAATTATTATTATTTTCCTCTTATGAGAGGTTCGTAAAGAAACTATAATTCTTGAAATGTTATTTTGTCTTCTGTAGGATGCTAAAGTCATGTCTTGGTGGGATTATGGGTATCAGATAACAGCAATGGCAAATCGCACAATACTAGTTGACAACAACACTTGGAATAACACACACATTTCCAGAGTTGGACAAGCAATGGCTTCTTCAGAAGAAAAAGCTTATGAGATAATGAGAGAGCTGGATGTGGATTATGTGTTGGTTATATTTGGAGGCCTGACAGGTTACTCTTCTGATGGTAAGTTTAATATGGATTATATGCTGGAAGCCTGTACTTCTAACAATAAATTAATGTGGATGCTGTTCTAATTATATTTGGAAGACTGGTAGACTGTTCTTCTGATGCTAAGTTTAAAATGGATTACGGACTGAGTTATACTTGAAGGCCAGATAGGCTATTTTTCTGATGTTAAGTTTAAAATGGATTATGTGATGGGTTATACTTGAAGGCCAAATAAGCTGTTTTTCTGACTTGAAGATTGGTGGAGATACTTTGTATGAGATAATGAGAGAGCTGAATGTGGATTATGTGCTGGTTATATTTGGAGGCCTGATGGAGATACTTTGTATGAGATAATGAGAGAGCTGAATGTGGATTATGTGCTGGTTATATTTGGAGGCCTGATGGAGATACTTTGTATGAGATAATGAGAGAGTTGAATGTGGATTATGTGCTGGTTATATTTGGAGGCCTGATGGAGATACTTTGTATGAGATAATGAGAGAGATGAATGTGGATTATGTGCTGGTTATATTTGGAGGCCTGATGGAGATACTTTGTATGAGATAATGAGAGATGAATGTGGATTATGTGCTGGTTATATTTGGAGCCTGATGGAGATACTTTGTATGAATAATGAGAGAAACTGAATGTGGATTATGTGCTGGTTATATTTGGAGGCCTGATGGAGATACTTTGTATGAGATAATGAGAGAAACTGAATGTGGATTATGTGCTGGTTATATTTGGAGGCCTGATGGAATACTTTGTATGAGATAATGAGAGAGTTGAATGTGGATTATGTGCTGGTTATATTTGGAGGCCTGATGGAGATACTTTGTATGAGAATAATAGAGAGATGAATGTGGATTATGTGCTGGTTATATTTGGAGCCTGATGGAATACTTTGTATGAGATAATAGAAGATGAATGTGAATTATGTGCTGGTTATATTTGGAGAGCCTGATGGAGATACTTTGTATGAGATAATGAGAGAAACTGAATATGGATTATGTACTGGTTATATTTGGAGGCCTGATGGAGAATACTGTATGAGATAATGAAGAGAGCTGAATGTGGATTATGTGCTGGTTATATTTGGAGAGCCTGATGGAATACTTTATGAGATAATAGAGAGAGTTGAATGTGGATTATGTGCTGGTTATATTTGGAGGCCTGATGGAGATACTTTGTATGAGATAATGAGAAGATGAATATGGATTATGTGCTGGTTATATTTGGAGGCCTGATGGAGATACTTTGTATGAGATAATGAGAGAGTTGAATGTGGATTATGTACTGGTTATATTTGGAGAGCCTGATGGAGATACTTTGTATGAGATAATAGAGAGAGATGAATGTGGATTATGTGCTGGTTATATTTGGAGGCCTGATGGAGAATACTTTGTATGAGATAATGAGAGAGATGAATGTGGATTATGTGCTGGTTATATTTGGAGGCCTGATGGAGATACTTTGTATGAGATAATAGAGAAACTGAATGTGGATTATGTGCTGGTTATATTTGGAGGCCTGATGGAGATACTTTGTATGAGATAATGAGAGAGCTGAATGTGGATTATGTGCTGGTTATATTTGGAGGCCTGATGGAGATACTTTGTATGAGATAATAAGAGAGTTGAATGTGGATTATGTACTGGTTATATTTGGAGCCTGATGGAGATACTTTGTATGAGATAATGAGAGAGATGAATGTGGATTATGTGCTGGTTATATTTGGAGGCCTGATGGAGAATACTTTGTATGAGAATAATGAGAGAGATGAATGTGGATTATGTGCTGGTTATATTTGGAGGCCTGATGGAGATACTTTGTATGAGATAATGAGAGAGCTGAATGTGGATTATGTGCTGGTTATATTTGGAGGCCTGATGGAGATACTTTGTATGAGATAATGAGAAAGCTGAATGTGGATTATGTGCTGGTTATATTTGGAGGCCTGATGGAGATACTTTGTATGAGATAATGAGACAGTTGCATGTGGATTATGTGCTGGTTATATTTGGAGAGCCTGATGGAGATACTTTGTATGAGATAATGAGACAGTTGAATGTGATTATGTGCTGGTTATATTTGGAGGCCTGATGGAGATACTTTGTATGAGATAATGAGAGAGTTGAATGTGGATTATGTGCTGGTTATATTTGGAGGCCTGATGGAGATACTTTGTATGAGATAATGAGAGAGTTGAATGTGGATTATGTGCTGGTTATATTTGGAGGCCTGATGGAGATACTTTGTATGAGATAATGAGAGAGATGAATGTGGATTATGTGCTGGTTATATTTGGAGGCCTGATGGAGATACTTTGTATGAGATAATGAGAGAGATGAATGTGGATTATGTGCTGGTTATATTTGGAGGCCTGATGGAGATACTTTGTATGAGATAATGAGAGAGCTGAATGTGGATTATGTGCTGGTTATATTTGGAGGCCTGATGGAGATACTTTGTATGAGATAATGAGAGAGCTGAATGTGGATTATGTGCTGGTTATATTTGGAGGCCTGATGGAGATACTTTGTATGAGATAATGAGACAGTTGCATGTGGATTATGTGCTGGTTATATTTGGAGGCCTGATGGAGATACTTTGTATGAGATAATGAGACAGTTGAATGTGGATTATGTGCTGGTTATATTTGGAGGCCTGATGGAGATACTTTGTATGAGATAATGAGAGAGTTGAATGTGGATTATGTGCTGGTTATATTTGGAGGCCTGATGGAGATACTTTGTCAAATGAACAACCAGTATTTCAGACACTATTTTTTTGCAGCAAGATTTCACTGTTTGATCTGAATGTGTCATCACAACTTTCTCTGTCTGTCTTGATTCAATGAAATTCTCTAGTTTGATTTGAGATTAAAAAATGGCCTTAATGTCAAATAACTCAGAACCAGGACTGGAAAGGCCAACTTCAGGTGACTGATGGTGGTTTTTATACTTACCTGTTAGTCTTCCTGGTGAGTTACTATAATTACAATTATGCTACAGAATGTTCTTTACAACTTGTGTTACTGTGGTTTTTCTCTTTATGTTGTAGACCAGATGTGAACATTAGTTTTATTCTATTTATGTTATTTTACCTTAATTTTCTTTTATGAATTTTACTTTAATTTTAACTTTTTACCAGATGTTTGGCACAGATAACCTAGCTGCTTTGTGCCATAAAACACTAAACCGACCAACAAATAAATGGAATTTGTTGTCATGACCAACCTCGGCTTCTTTGAATGGATTTGTCAGCTTATTAAACTTTTAGCAAGTTTGTTGACATTTCTAAGTCTGCTTTAAAAGACTTTGAAGAAACTCTGTAAAATTGTACAGATATTCTCAAGAGATTCAGCCAGGAAATAGAAGCAATCTAACTGCTACCTTTATGTTGCTATGCTTTAAAATGTAAAACAACAGCTTTCTGGTTCCTGAAGAGTTTCTGGGGTTTTTCATGTACGTTTTCCAGTTGTATAACGTGTTTTTTTTCTTCAAATGAATTTGAAGATTTCTTGGTTCCTTCTGCACTTCCACAAAAGAACATTTCTCTATAGACACCAAAAATGGTAAGCTGAAGATACTGGACCAACCAAAAAAGAACCATCATGGAAAGAGTAGATGGTTAACCACCCTGATTTGGTGCATGGGATCTCTCGGTTATTAAAAGCTCCATGGACAGTGAAATATCAAGATAACCCTAATATAATAAGTAGATCATTTAATTCTAAGTCTCTTGATGCATCAAATATAAATTGCAACATGATTGGTGCAAAGGATTTGTTGAATCATTAAATCAAAATAATGCTTCATGTATAAGTTGAATTTATGATGTCTCATTTTAGAACTTGTTTGAGTTTAACCCTAAGCTCATTCTAGATAAATACTTTTGATAGAAAAGTTGTACTTTTTTTAAAAACTAATTTAGGGCTTTCAAATGAAAGTATTGAGATATAAAATTTGTTAAAATGTTTTTATGTTTAACAACTTCATCTGATTTTTATCAAAAACACTTTGTTATTGGTAGAGTTTTCTGATAATCCTAACTTCTACATTAAGTGGCACCTGATAACCTGTCATTAGTAACCATCATGGGTCCCAAAATTTGCTTTGATAGCTTTATTAGATTCCCACAATCAAATCACTTGTAGTAGTAAGTGGCCTCAGACAAAGCTGTTATGATGAAATAAGATGTTCTGGAATATTTGTTAATTTGATATTTAATAAATGTTCTATAAAACATCTTGCTGGTTTCAATAGTTTTTCATTGTGTGAAGTATCTTTCTGAAATGTTCTTTAAAAAAGAAGTCGTGAAATCTATGACTGTAATACTTAATATTTAGATTTTACAGTGTGTGTCATGTATTGAATATAGTTTACTGTATAATCTTGGAGAGTTTAATAGTAATGCATTATAATATACATGTTAGGTACCAAGAGAAATAATAAACACTGTTCATTTTATTAGTTAGAATATTTGTAACAAAATATATTTAAGGCAATTATATTCTTCCAGTATTTGTAGATATAAATGTATCATTTCTTTTGTCGATATTATTAGATATAAACAAATTCCTGTGGATGGTACGTATTGGTGGAAGCACAGATCGCGGGCGGCACATCAAAGAACACGATTATTACACTCCTTCTGGCGAGTTCCGTATCGACAGAGAGGGTTCGCCCATCTTACTCAACTGTTTGATGTACAAAATGTGCTACTATCGGTTTGGATCTGTCTACACCGAAGCAGGTACGTTCAGTTCGGTGAAGCGACTGCTGCTGAAATAGATTGTGGTTTTCTAACTCTTGAATTATGTTATAAAAATCAGCCACAATACTTGTTAAAAATTAGTCATGAAAAAACATTTCTGTTGCTGTGTTCTTGTACTCAGCATTTACTTGCTAAAGTAATATTGTTACAGTATGTGTTAAATGAGGTAAGGTCTAAAGCAGTGTGATTGGTCATAAATAATAATGTTCTGACTCTGCTCATTAATCAGTAACATGAATGGTCATACAAGTCAACTATAGTTAAACTTCATAGTGTCACCACATTCCTCTATATGTGACTTGTTGAATGTACTGTTAGATTCCTCTTTATAACATTATGAAAAACATAGCTTTACATTGTGTTTTTGAGCCAAAATTAAGTTTAGGTTTTAGGATTTGGTGTGACTTTAAAGCTTTATAAGAAATATTCACCTACTCAACAAATGTAACTGTGAGACTGGTAATATGTACCATTAACTTTGCTAGTATCCAAACTGGTGGTACAGCCAATAACTTTGCCAGTATGTGCTGCAAACTTTGCTAGTATCCAAACTGGTGGTACATACTACTGACATTGGCAGTATCCAGATTGGTGTTCTTTTATGCCATGTAATACTCAAAAAGAAAAATACGTTAGATTTGTTAGGTAGAAAAATTAAAAATGGTTTTTAATAAAGACATTTGCATTTCGTGTAGGGTTTTATTTGACACTCTTTTGATTCTTTAAACTAGGTAAACCTCCTGGATACGACAGAGTTCGTAATGCTGAGATCGGGAACAAAGACTTTGAGCTGGATGTTCTTCAAGAAGCTTACACCACTGACCACTGGCTAGTGAGGATCTATAAGGTTAAAAAATTACCTAACCGAGGAGTGTAGGAAGAATTTCCTCATAATATTTTGTATTCCTTTTTTTTTTAATTATGAGGGTACTGAAAGTTTCTAAAGAGTCAAACATGATTTTATATGCATTAAACTTCTGTAAGTTTTTACTAGTTCCATTCGTATCACTTGTTCATACAGTTTTTGTGAGTAAATTGAAAATCGGCTACTTGCTATGTTAAACATTCTTTTTTTAACAAGTGTAACTTAGTCACTCTGGTAAGGAAAAATAATGATTTATTAGAAGTCTTGCTAAAGAAAAAATGACATTAAGGGTTTAGGTGATTTTAAAATGGAGAAATATGCTTGTTTCTGTACCTTATCATAAACAAGTGAGGTATGGTATATGTCTGTAAGGTTGGATCTTAAACATTGCTCAGTCCCGTGTTTTGTTCTGTGCTGACAAAGAAATGTTACAAATAATAAAATGTATTTCCACTTGTAGCTTGTAAAGCTTTTTTATTTTTTACACAACTATTGATGGTAAGTTACCGATAAAGGTCAGTCTTGAGATGTAATACAAGTTAACTTTCCATCTTACTAATGACTAAAAACGTGTTTTAACTTAAAATCAAACAAATTTTCCAGTAGGTATGTAATAAGTTTTGTGTTTCTGACTAGGAGTTAGGTTCTATCTCTGAGAGATAGTTAAGTACAACAACTGGCTGACCCTGGTCAACATAATGTGTTCCAAGTGGAACAAAAATATCTGACATGTAAGAGTACACAGAAGACACAGTTAGTAATTAAGTTAATGTTGCAGGAAGTTGTTCAACAGTTTAGTGGGAATTTTAATTGTTTTAAGAAACAACGATTTTGTAATACATTTGATCCCAAAGTTGATATATGTATTTTTTTATAAATTCAGGTTTGGATTATCTGGGTTGCAACAAATTATAAACTTCATATTTTAAGTTTTATAATTATGAAAAATTAAATATTAAAGAAGAAAATCTTTTTTCTCCTTGAACAGAATTGAAAATCATGAAGTGTCGGTGAACCAAATTGTCAAATAAATAAAGAACAAGATAAAAGAAATTAGAATAAATTTTAATATTTTATTCATAGATTTAAAGCAGTAAATTTGTTTGCATGTGTATATATTAAGAAAAAGTTAAGTTTTTTTTTTTAGACTAAAGATTGCATTTCTAGAACCACTAAAAGAAATATTAAGTACAATTTTGTAATAGGTTTTGTTTTTACATAAAAAATTAAATATGTTTTTCACATTAAGTTGATTCTATATTTTAATTACTAGAAAGTTTGAAATATCTCAAACCTAGTTATCTTGAATCCTAAGAAAAACATGTATCTTAGGGATTAGATACTCTTATTTAGACCTAACTCAAAGCAATGGTAGCAGAAATTGGACCTGCTAATAGTATGCTGAAGGTTTTGCTTTGACAATGTTAAAAGTTTCACCAGTGTAATGATACATATTATTATACGATGTAACAAACTTGTTACTGTTTATTGTTCCTGGGCAGAAAGTGTTATTTCCCAGTTGCTTATGCCTAAAGTAAATGGAAAAGACCTATTTGTCTCTTCAAACTTTGTTTTTGTGACCTGGAAACGTATAACAAAAACATGATGGGAGACTATATTTGGGGGCTGATATATGAAAGTGATTTATATTACAGTTGGAAATCTCAAAAAACTACTCACTTCTAAGCATTTTTGTTTAACTTTGGTATAAATACATGTAAATCTTGATTCATATGTTGTTTTATTCAGACCTTATGTAAATGAAAATGTGCAAATTTGCCGGTTTTTACATATAAAATAGGTTAATTTCTAAATTTCATTATCCAGGTAACACAAGTAAAGTTTGAAGGGAATAATGGCCATTTTCTGTACTTTTACAACACAAGTAATTAAGAAATAACACATACTATCCAGGAACAAAATTTGTGTTACATAGTGTTATTCATTTTGCATGGAAACTTGAACCCTATTCTGTAAGACTTTAGAGGACAGTGTAGGCTAAAACAACACAGTTTTAATTACTTGATATCTTGCATTATTGTTTTTAACTTTGTTTTACACATTCATAACATTTGTAGATCTTAAACCCTTATTTTACCCTCAGTCTCAGGGTTATTTGCTGGGCAGTGGTTTAGCTAATATTTCCTTGTGATGACCAGTGAATTATTTTCTCAAAAGCCTACTTTTGTGACGATAATTTAAACTCTTATTTACTCTGGTGAAAATTACACTTATTAAAAGTAACCGGTAGAAAAACTTATATCTTCAATAACCAACTTAATTTACCCAATGGTTTTGTCGACAAAGCTGAGTCTGACCTTTTAAAAGTATTCATTAAATGTAACACATCACGGTTACACAATAAAAATCAGTTATTGCTAAGGTGAAAACTTGTTTCTTGTTTTCATACTTGTATTTTCTTCTCTGTGTGTTTTGACATTCATTGATAACAACAATCAGCATAATAAAAATAGTTTTACGAGAGACGGAGTGTGTTTAGTATTTAAATGTGCAGTAGTTTCTCAGTGATCATCATAATGTTTACATAGCCCAGCTCTAAACAGGTGTCCACTTATTCATAGCACTAAGTTATCACATTGTGAGAAACTAATCTCCAGTAAACTTTATCTCTTTTTATAAAGGAATGTGGCTGGAAAAAAAAAGACACAGAAGGTTAGTTCTTTTAAGAATAAATTTACTTTGTTGTCTAAGTAGAAAGATACCAATAACACTTTTTTACATTACTGTTGTAATTTAAATATATTCATTAATAACAGTAAATAAGCCAAACTATTCTATTAATACGTAAAATATACCCTTCCCTTCAAGTTGTGTACACAAAGTTGTGAAAATCCAGGTATATCAAAGCTCAACATTTTAGTATTGGATACTCAATGTATGATACAGGACGACATTTTTATTTTAACACAACAAAATGGACGAAAGTACTGAGGCACCTATCGAGAAGAACTAGAATAATAACCACATTTAAATCTAAATGTATTTTTGCCTTCGAAACGCGTTCGTCATCAGGAAGATGCGTTGTATTCTTCTTCCGTAAAAAGTAATTCGTTGAAATAATGTGGTGATGGTTGAAGGCTGACGCTCACAGTAGAGAAACCTAGAAGATGCCCATCATCCATCATCATTCACGTGGTGACACTTCACCCATGATTCGAGAAAAAATAATAATTCCCGACCTACCATCAAAACCTGTATATGAATGAACTATTTGTCAGTAGAGAACGCGCGCGTAAAACAGTCCGAGTTTTCACACCAGCTGGTTCTGTATAATGAATCCAACAATGCACGGAGGTCGAAGGTTCCTTAGAACAATGTGAGGATTGAAATACAATCGACTGTGCTTGAAACTTGCGTTTTGCTCTACGAGTTAAGTAATGAGGTAATCAAATTCATGACGGAGATAAACTGACTTATAATCATATCAAAACACTACCCAGCTTCCCATAATTCAATAATGGTTTATCAAATGGAACCACCCTCATATTTTAATATAATATTTCTGTCGTACTAATGTTTTTTAATGATAGATGGCAGTTTGCAGGTTGACATACTATCATCATTTGGCCTAGTGGTAATGTAGATAGAGCGTTTTTAACTCAAACTTCGTCATCTTACCTTGTAATAAAGACTGAATTATTGTTATGTTGGACGTTGGTAATTTCGTGACGGGCGTTAACATGGCCTGAACGGATCAGTGATTTTGTGGTCCGTCCTCAGTGGGACGAATTCGTTTGTGTTAGGGGAGCTTGGGAAATCGTGTTGCCAGACTAAGTCAATTTATAACGGCGGAGCCAAGCGGAAATCTGAAGTATTGCAGATAGCCCTACTCTTACTTCCAACGAATCGTGTTATAGACATTGAAGCGTTGTGATGATGGTCTGTAAAACACGACTATGTCCATTTCGCCAATACTACGTCATACGTTAATACAGTCGCTAAGTTATCCTTCAACGATCTGATCATGCGTAGTCAGAAAGGACTCAGAAGTATTTCAATTCACACATTGGGAACGACGACCAAAGAAACAAATCTCATTACAGGAAGCATAACTGAAATCTAGTGTAGAGAGGCTCTGGAATGTGCAAAAGCTAGAAAATTGATTTGAAGTTTAGAATGATGTTGCCAAGAAGGGTATACCAACCAGGAGGAAACATGATTTGAAGTTCAGAATGATGTTGTAAAGAAGGGTATACCAACCAGGAGGAAACATGATTTGAAGTTTAGAATGATGTTGTCAAGAAGGGTATACCAACCAGGAGGAAACAGCTCAGGTTTTACATTCCCCAGAAATGAACAAGAATTACCACACCGCAATAGACAAGTTCACTGATGGATTCACGTGAGAAAATTACCAGTTTCGTTTGGAAATTCGTCCTGGATGTTTGAGATTTTGCACCTAAAGATACCGATAGAAGAAATCTAAGAGAAACGGCAGCCAGTGTGGACGTTGTTAGTTCCAGTTTCACTCTGTAGTGAAAGTGTAGAAAGCTAACACTGGGCCACTGTAACAATATTAAAGTTGGTTGATTGTTTTAGAGCAAATCTACATTGGATTATCCACCGCAGGGAATCGAATTCTAGATCTTAGCATCGTAAGTTTGTAAAGTTACTGTAGTCGATCATGGGACAACAATCTGTTAACACTGTTCCACCATCTGGGATGGAGGTACCTCATACATATCCGAATGTAGAATAACATAAATAACTTTAGTTTAGTTTGAATTCCGCGAAAACCTACTCAAGGACTAGCTGTTTTTAATTTAGCAGCGATAGACTAAAAGGAAAGCAGTCACTTAACACCACCCACTGCCGACTCTTAGGCTATTATTTTACCAACGAATAGTGGGATTGACTGTCACATAAAAACAATAATGCTTCCACGGCTGCAAGGATAAGCATGTTCGGTGACGGGGATTCGTATCTATGACCTGATTACGAGTCGAGCTCCATAATCGTCAGGCCAAAAATAATATCAAATCTATGATGGAAACGAAAGCGAACTAACTTTGCGGAAACCTCTAGATACACGTGGAATTTTACGTGAAATGAATCATATTATTTATCGCTTAAGACGAGTGATTTCCAACCTTGGCGGTACCACAGCTGGTGGGCATTTTGAAAATTCATGAGGCAATACATTTTGAGGGTTCAAAAGTTATATTTGTTAAGGTTAAATCACAAGAACTTACTTCTGTTGCCGTACAATTTCGATTTTAGCAAAATATTTTAATGGTCTAAAAATTATTAGAAAGGGTTAGAGCGCTCATTGTTTGCTGAAGAGGCACTGCGAGGAAAGAAAGGTTAGGAAACACTTCCTCAGACTATGTAACTAATTAAAATAAATTTATATCACACGTAGTACGGTACAACCCAGGAGAACAGGTTAACTTTTAATTATGAGACCACAATATTTTGTTTCTGTGAACTTACAAATTCTGACTTAAATGCCCCCCGCTGGTACGGTGGTAAGTCTACGGATTTACAACGCTAAAATCAGGGGTTTGATCCCCTTGGTTAGCTCAGCAGATGTGGTTTTGCTATAAGAAAATACACACACACACCCGACTTATACAGATGTAAAATCAGACCCACTTAACACTTATGGCTTTTTCATCAGGGTACAGAGTTCTGGTAGCTTTAGATAATCATATTGTAAAATATGAATCAGGAGAAGATTGAATATCCCTGTGATCTTTTAAACCATCTTATCTCCTCGAACCTTCATGTAAAACTGCTGTATTGCTCTAACCTATTGACATTTGTTTAGCCCTGATGTGCGAAAGTTACTCAATCAACCGAAATTGAAAATGACCGGTGACTAAGAGCACATGCTGGTCATAAAAGGTGAGGACCCCCTAAACACGAGCTTTAAAAAAAAAGAAAAAAAAGATGAGTGTCTACCTGATAGTATCAGTTTTAGAACACCGGAATCACACTATTCGTGAGAGGGAAATCCTCAACCAACATTTCAAATATGAAGTTTCAAAATGACTACTACATCGATATTAAATATACGGGTCCGGCATGGCCAGGTTGTTAGGGCGCTTGACTTATAATCTGAGGGTCGTGGGTTCGAATCCCCGTCACACCAAACATACTCGCCCTCCCAGCCGTGTGGACGTTATGATGGTACCATCAATCCCACTTTTCGTTGCTGAAAAAGTAGCCCAAGAGTTGACGGTTGGTGATGATGATTAGCTGCTTTCCTTCTAGTCTTACACTGCTAAATCAGGGACGGCTAGCTTTGCATGAAATTCAAAACAAACAATTAAATAGACGTAAAAAACTTGCCTTGGGCCGGCTAGCGCCAAATCAACATATTGAAAGGCATCCTTGACGTTGTGCAATCCAAATCGCCTTGGTAAACAGACAACCGAATACCATATATGGACATATCAATTTGAGACCACACTGTTCGTGAAAACAGCACCCTAGTGACGACTTATATATTATCATAGCTTATATTAACTTTACCAAAAAGAAATAATGAATAATTATGTTGGACATTGTATTTGTTACTTTAAAAAAAAAACTTTAGAATATACGACGTACGACTAAGTAAACCTCACTCGTCTACGGACTTGAAAGGTAAATAAACATGTTGAAGTCTGATTTTATATCAGTATATGAAACTGCAGACTATACCTATATTACGATATATTATTTCAACAATTAACATAACAATATTCTACTGCAACGACAATTAAAAGTACAAAACAATTCGGTGAAAGTAGCAACCTATACCAGAATTGAAAATTACGATTTAAACAGTTTTTAAGACTCGTGACGTAGGTAAATTAATACGTACTATTAATTACGCACGCGCTTTTATCCACGATAAAATACTTTCTTTTTATGTGCCAGCTTCCTACGCTCTTACTGGATCCATCAACAAACAACAAATGTATGACATATATTATGCATATATATATATATATATATATATATGCGTTGTTGCCCGATAAAGGCTTTGGTATACGAGTAAAAAACTCAAAAATACACGTGTTTTAACGTAGAGAAAAATGTATGCGTAACTGTACATACGATTCAAGGTTATTCAAACTGATAAAGTTATATGAATACAGTGAAAGGATTTAAAACCTCTGACGGTAGATTCGAACGATGCACATGAAGTACGTTCAGACTGACGTAAGTTTCCTGTGTCAACAATGTGAAAAGGAAACTTTTAGAGAGCTTCGTCAACTCAAAGAAAATCAAACATGAAAGTTATTATTTGATAGATACAAGGAAAAGCAAGGTTCACTTAATACAATAAGAAAGGTCGTATGAATGACTTCATAAACAGCTTTACGTTCAACCTTGTTTTGTTCTGCCTTGAAATTTCTTCATACTTTTGTTGGTACCAAGATACTCACAGATGGCGTACAGAACCTTCGTGGGCACAATACTGGAATAAAAAAAAATATATACAATCAGTTAGATTTAAAAAGTTAACTACAGTTTTATTATGATCAAATTTTGAATAACATGCAGCATGTTCAAAGTATATCTGGAGAAAAAGTTACAGAGGACCCAGGGATTTATTGGTTATACAAGGTCACATAAAGACCTTTGTGGCTCAGCATGGCCAGATGGTTAAGGCACTCGACTCATATTCCGAGGGTAGCGAGTCCCCGTCATATCAAACATGCTCGCCCTTTCAGCTGTGGGGGAGTTATAATACGACGGTCAATCCCACTATTCTTTGGTAAAAGAGTAGCCCAAGAATTATCTAGTCTTACACTGTTAAATTAGGGACGGCTAGCGCAGATGGGCCTCGTGTAGCTTTCAGCAAAATTTAAAACAAACCAAACCAAAGACCTTTGTTACACTAGTAACCACAACCGGCAAAGTCCTCTGTTACACTAGTAACGACAACCAGTAAACTATCTATTGCATTGATAACTTGAAATCATAAAGTCCTTTGTTGTATCAGTAACCACAACTGGCAAAGTCCTCTGTTACATCAGTAACCTCAATGAATAAAGTCCCTTTTTGTACCAATAATAACATGACCAACCTAGATAAAAGTTAAACTTTCCGATGGTTTAAGAGGAAATATGAAAAACAAAATATGGCTCTAGACGATGAAAACAGTAGCTTGTTTGAAACATAAAACATACATGTATTATATAATTCATTGTGGTTGTTTCTGTAAAGTGTTGATAAAACTTCCTTGACTGATAGAAAATGGCCTTTACAAATAGGTAACGTTTCATTACAGATGGCGACACCGTATTGCTTTTAAACACGAAATAATTGGTGCATTAACAACAGAAATCTTTTGAGTGCTTACAGTTTTTATTGAATACTATTGTTTCCAAAGAACCAAGTAGTTTTTTACGTATAACATTTAACATAATGCTTTTCGTCAGGCTTGGATCACGCATATTTATTAATATTATGATCTGCAGGTTGACACAGAGCGCAAGTGGACCTAGGCCCGGCATGGCCAAGTGTGTTAAGGCGTTCGACTCGTAATCCGAGGGTCGCGGGTTCGAACCCCGGTCGTACCACACATGGTTGCCCTTTCAACCGTGTGGGCATTATAATGTGACGGTCAATCCCACTATTCGTTGGTAAAAGAGTCGTCCAAGAGTTGGCGGTGGGTGGTGATGACAAGCTGCCTTCCCTCTAGTCTTACACTGCTAAATAAGGGACGGTTAGCGCAGATAGCCCTCGAGTAACCTTGCGCGAAATTCAAAACAAAACAAACAAATCAAATGGACCTGGAAACTATGTTCGGCAAACTTTCGGTATAATTATCTTCGTAAAATAAAGTTTAGTTTTTATTGAATACCGAATACTAACAATTTGATTACCAGCCAATCGTATCCGTTGACTCCAGGTTTATCTTTACGCCCCTATTGTATTCTCAAGACGGCTGGTATGGGTATTGAAAATTAAATAAAGGACAGAACAATGTTTCGACCCTCTTAGGCGATCTTCAGGTTAACAGTTACTTCTGGTTTATTTGTGAGCATTCGTTGTTCTAAACAACTAATACGTCAACTCCCGAGTTACTTGTTGGTGTAATATTTGTGCTTTCTTTAACGTAAACAAGGAATACGTCAAGTCCCAGTGAATGCTGGTTTGTGTTTGAGCTTTCATTGTTCTAAACAAGGTGTACGAGAACTTTATGTCTCCGTATGATTAAAGTAAATGTTTGTTTTAATGAATAATTACATTTTGTGTCAGCTGAGGAGAAAGACAAGGTCAAGAGATTCTTTCTACTGTCTACACTGTAACTACAGGCTTAACCACTTTGAAATGCATTATGTAACGTTATACTCAGAACTGTAAATTAATTCGTAACAATAAAAACATTTTTGAAATACCGAAAACAAATCTAAAACTGTAAACAGATTGAAATAAAATATATTTTTTCATCAAGTTTGTTTGTTTTAATTTCGCGCAAAGCTACTCGAAGGCTATCTGCGCTAGCCGTCCCTAATTTAGCAGTGTAAGACTAGAGGGAAGGCAGCTAGTCATCAACACCCACCGCCAACTCTTGGGCTACTCTTTTACCAATAAATAGTGGGATTGACTGTAACATTATAACGTCCCCACGGCTGTGAGGGCGAGCATGTTTGGTGCGACCGGGATTCGAACCCGCTGCACCATCGAATTACGAGTCGAACGATTTAACACACTTGGCCATGTCGGGCCTTCAGCAAACTCATGTTATATCAAAATGAACAAACTGCCATTTTTCTTTATAAAAACGCCCCTATACTTAGTTATTATTTTTTGTCTAGAAACTTGTACAAATTCTTACCTGCAACTCTAAAGGCAAAGTTTGATTTAACACAGAAATACATATATTTGAATATGTAATATACTTAAGCCTAATTTTGTTTTATTATTGGACTTCAGTTCTTTCGCCCCCTGATAGTACAGCGGTATGTCTCCAGATTTACAACGCTAAAATCAGAGGTTCGATTCCCCTCGGTGGGCTCAGCAGATAGCCCGATGTGGCTTTGCTACAACAAAAACACAAAAAAAACACAGTTCTTTAGTGTAGACGATATTGACCATTTTGAAGTTTAGAACATGGTTTCTTAAGGTCAAAATTACACATTAACTTTATTATTGTATAAATAACTTAATATACAACATTGGGTTTTCTTCCCTATTTTGTAAGTATGAACATGTCTGGTGATTCAGTTATTGACAGTACAACGTATTTTAAACCATGTGCGAAAGCTTTATTCAGTTCCTTTAAGAGTCCCAACTGTAATGGAACTTTGTTAAAATTTATAATGTTGAAAAACTGTGAAAAGTTTAATCGAAATCATATTTAAACTGTGGGGCTAGTTTCGTGGGCAGACATTATCCTCCATGTGAGAAACAACATCGTTAAAAAACTGGAACTTGCGATTCGAGACTTTTTTTTTACTTATTTATTTAAATGTCTTGTGACAGTAGGGTTTTTATGGTTCAGCTTGTTCGATTTCTTTTTATAAACTTCGCGTAAGGCGACTCTAGGGATATCTGCGTTAGCAGTTCTTAATTTAGCAGTGATAAGACATCATCAGTTCTTGGGTAACTCTTTGATCGTAACGTTATAACGTCCCCTCGGCTTGCAGGGCGAACATTGTCGATGACAGGGGTTGGATTCCGTGACCCACAGGTCGCGAGCCGTGCCTCCTAACATCAGGCGAAGTTCGTATGAAAGACAGCGATAACAATAAACGTTGATTGGTTAACAAATCGAGGGGAGTTCATCAAAAGAGCACTATACATTTAAACCATGATTATAAAAACGAAGGGGGGCTGACATCTAGCACCTTATTACATCTTTGCCCTCAATAAACTGTGTATAGATATTAGATTGGATAAAAAGAGGCAAAAACGTTTGATAAAATTTCCACAGAGAAAAGAAACTTCCAAAAATATGAGATTACACCATCCCTACAAAAACAGAAGAGAACACATTACAAATCATTTAATACGATAAAATATATTTCATTACTTCTGTAATACAATCAAATACTGTAAATTGTTACATAACAAACACATAAACAGCCCCTCGATAATACACTTTGATTAGGCACTGTAATTCATCGTAAAGGATCTAAACTTAGTGTTATTCTACCGCCCTCTATCGGTGAAGCTTACATACTTCTTCAGAATGAGTTATGTTACATTTCTCCATGTCACAATGCTGTGTGTGTATGTGTGTTTCTTATAGCAAAGCCACATCGGGCTACATGCTGTGCATACCGAGGGGATCGAATCCCTGATTTTAACGTTTTAAATCCGTAGATTAACCACTGTCTTAGCGGGTGACCACAAAGCTCTGTGTAAAGAACCAAACATTAAAACTGTTAGAAAATTACTTATTTTATATGTAAAACACACTATCGGTAGAGACCCTGCAGAGTTGGTGTTTCTTTATTTTTAGTGCGAGAAACATATAATCAATAAAAATATTCGTGAATAACTAGTTTGAAAATTTGTTTAAAAATCTAGTAACGTCATCGTGGGTTTTGAAAATTAAATATATATGCAAATCAATTGCGAAGTTCATCTTGTAGAAAAACATGGTGCCGAAAAGTTTATTTACTAACTTGCACAGAGAGATAAAAAGTAAAGGGCTCTGAACGTCTCATCTGAAAGATATATTTACATAACTAACGGAATGTTTCATCATGAACGATTTATTTGTTTGTTTCTTTGAATTTCGCGCAAAGATACACGAGGGTTACACGAGCTAGCCGTCCCTAATTTTACAGTGTAAGACTAGAAGGAAGACAGCTAGTCATCACCACCCACTGTCCTGTCAACTGTTGGGTTACTCTTTTACCAACGAATAATGGGATTGATCGAAACATTATAACGTCCCCAACAGCTGAAAGGGCGAACATGTTTAGTGTGACGGGAATTCGGACCCGCAACCTTTAGATTGCGCGTCGAGCGCCTTAACCATCCATCATGAACGAATCACTTTCGAAGCAGATAATAAACTGTGTGACACTTAAATACTAATAATAATACAGGGGTATGTCGCCCCAGGTGCGAGCCGTATTTACAAACTTGGTTTCCGGATAATTCTTGTCTGTTTGACAGTATAAAATCCCATTTTGTGACGAGGTCGCAAGGAGTACACGATGGCTGAAGAAGATAGATTTTTTATCAGTTGAACAATAAAGGTTACTATTTATTGTTGTAGGTTTATTACTGAAGTCTCCAAATCCCTCCAGTAATCCACCATAGTCTTTTAAATAACAAGTTTAATAACAAAGTTAAATTTTACAAAGACAAGTTGTGTCGATATACATTTAACCTAGCTATCTGCAGTAGTATAGAAAGTTTTAATGTTACGAAAACGTGTTTCAACAAGAAGGTCCAAACCTGAAAAAGTAAACAATCCCTACTTTAACTCGGAGTAACATAATTACAGTAATTTGTCAAAGTAGAAAATGTGAATTTTAAAGTTTTGAGTAACCAGTTTTAGTAGTTTGACATTTTCGGTTCAATACTTTGTATGTTATTGTGGCTAGTTAGGTTAGGTATACATTTGTTCCTACTTCTCTTTATAAAATTATTTAAAATCAGGGGTTCGATTCCCCTCGGTGGGCTGAGCAGATAGCCCGATGTGGCTTTGCTATATGAAAAACAAACAAACAAACAAACAAACAAATAAAATTATTAGTATTTTATTACACTTGTTTGTTTTTTTCTTTGTAAGCCATATTTTTGTGCCCCAAAAATATTAAGCGTGGGGCACGCATTTATCCGATTCGATTTTACCACACATATGGATACTTTTCAGTACAAGAAAGGAATCAATGGGGTTCCAGACGATATAATTCTGTGAAAGAATCAGAGCGCTAATGTTCGTTATTTTTTTTTCTCTACGCTTGTCTGGAAAAGTCACTTACTTACTCACTTATATAAAAATTCTTTGAAATAGAGAAATTTCTATTCACTTTATAAATACATACATAGCGATTTAGGCGACTCTATAAGTGCTACCAGCTTTAGTTTTCTTCAGTCATTACTGTGAAATAGTCATTGTTGTTAACATTCAGACGTTTTAAACGAGCGATTTTCGTGGCCGCCATTTTGTTTTATGACCATTGCTACTGTTCCGGTACTACTGAACTCAATGATAATGAAACATAGGTGTAGATACAAATATGAAGACATATCTCACATACACAAAGTATCGTATTCTAAGTCCTATACTATTGTTAGTTTACCTGTCTGTTTACATTTCATTTCTTTAGTTATATTGGTGTAAAACTTACACTTTAATTACAGAAATAGACGACCTTATAAAACAAATATAGGTCGTGGTTTGATTCATGTTAATAGTAATAAACTTCAATTTGTGTTAAACAAAATTAAGATTAATAATGGAACTGAAACTATCAATCTGAATTAATGTAATTAAAATAACGACATCCTACGAATGTATCTTAACTGGCACAATACTTCACTATTATAGCTTCGTCTGGAGCTTTCGGTAATCTACAAGTTCACTAATCCAGTTTCAAGAAACCGAGTCTTACATTAACTATTCAGATTTTACTTAGAATGTAATTCGGTTAAGGTGTGCGACTCGTAATCTGAGGGTCGCGGGTTCGCATCTCCGTCGTACCAAACATGCTCGCCTTTCCAGCCGTGGGGGCGTTATAAGGTGAGGGTCAGTCCCACTATTCGTTGATAAAAGAGTAGCCCAAGAGTTGGCGGTGGGTGGTGATAACTAGCTGCCTTCCCTCTAGTCTTACACTGCTAAATTAGGGACGGCTAGCACAGATAGCCCTCGGGTAGCTTTGGGTGAAATTCAACAAACAACAAGAAGAACGTAATTCAATATAACAACCTAGTACGCGGTTGCAGACGATATTCGGCTCGTCACGGTCAGGTGGTTAGGGTGCTCGACTTGTAATCTGAAGGTCGCGGGTTCAAATACCAGTCACACCGAACATGTTCGCCCTTTCAGCCGTTGGGGTGTTATAATGTTATGGTCAGTCTTACTATTCGTTGCTGACTAGCCGTCTTCCCTCTAGTATGACACCGCTAAGGACAGCGAGCGCAGATAACCCTCGTGAAGCTTTAAGCGAAATTCAAAACAAACCAAACAATTCATATAAATAATGTAAGAAACTGATGTTTCACCATTTCAGTAATACACTATAGCTGTATAATTAGTATTATAACTGTATTATAACATGAGAACAATAATGAAACAATTATAATAACTTATATATTGTTAGACATATGTTACGGCAGACACGAGAAATAAAACGTTACAAGTAGTTTTATAATTTAATGTCTATTCTAATAACAAACAACTGTGTACATTAGCTCGGAGAAGCAACAAAGATGAACGCTGGTTAAAGCAAATATATATACGACCCGCTCCACGCGCCATCTATAATACAGATTTTTCTCAGTTTAACGGCCATTGCACCTGTAATGCAAAATTAAATTTTTTAACCATATTAGGAACAACACATATTTACATACTCCGATCTAAACGCCAAATCTGTTGTCAGTTAAAGTCTTCAAACTCATAAGGTTGGATGAAAAGTTTGACCACTTCGTGATGACGAGAATCCTGCTTGAAGTAAAAATGTATTCTCAAGACGGCTGGTGTGTGAATTACCACTATCTTGTTAACTCTCTTTGTTAACCTGAGGTTGACCTAAGGTCGAAACATGGTTCTGTATTTTATTTTGATAAAAGTTTTAATATCCATTCCAGCCGTCTTGAGAATACATTTTTGTGTAAACCTTCGTTTGGCATCATTTTGAAGTTAGTAAGTTGTACGGAAATGCCCGAGTACTATAATGAATGAAAGTAAGAAAAACCTCTGGGCCGAAATTATTCGTTCGGTAGCACTCAGAAGACCACACAGCCAGCGGTTTTCTAGGTGCCTTCATGTGACACAATCAGACATTGAATCTTATTATATTTTAATACATACCGTTGTAGAACAATGATTCGGGCAACCTCCTTATTCGGGTATCAACAAAAAATATAGAACCGAATAAAAAAGTAACAACAACAAAGACAGCTGACAAAAACATTTATTTATTCATGATCGTGGTATATCCACTATATTAATACATATATCTGTAAATATCACGTTTCACCAACAATCAACCCTATACAACAACAGGGTATATTAATACATATCTATCACGTTTCACCAACTATCAACCCTATACAACAACAGGGTATATTAATACATATCTATCACGTTTCAACAACTATCAACCCTAAACAACAACAGGGTATATTAATACATATCTATCACGTTTCAACAACTATCAACCCTATACAACAACAGGGTATATTAATACATATATCTGTGACTATCACGTTTCAACAACTATCAATCCTATATAACAACAGGGTATATTAATACATATATCTGTAACTATCACGTTTCGCCAACTATCGACCCTATACAACAACAGAGTATATTAATACATATCTATCACGTTTCAACAACTACCAACCCTATATAACAACAGGGTATATTAATACATATCTATCACGTTTCAACAACTATCAACCCTATACAACAACAGGGTATATTAATACATATATCTGTGACTATCACGTTTCAACAACTATCAACCCTATATAACAACAGGGTATATTAATAGATATATCTGTAACTATCACGTTTCACCAACTATCGACCCTATATAACAACAGGGTATATTAATAGATATATATAACTATCACGTTCCACCAACTATCGACCCTATATAACAACAGGGTATATTAATAGATATATATAACTATCACGTTCCACCAACTATCGACCCTATATAACAACAGGGTATATTAATACATATATCTGTAACTATCACGTTTCACCAACTATCAACCATATAGAATAACGGAGTGAGTGTGTGTGTGTCTGTCCGTCTGTCTGTAATTAACAATTTTCTAAGGCTCGGCATGGCCAGGTGAGTTAAGGCGTTAGACTCGTAATCTGAGGGTCGTAGGTCCGAATCTCAGTCACCCCAAACACACTCGTCCTATCAGCCAATGGAGGCGTTATTATGTGACGGTCAATCCTACTATTCGTTGGTAAAAGAGAAGCCCAAGAGTTGACGGTGGGTGGTGATGTCCAGCTGCCTTCCCTCTAGTCTTACACTGCTAAATTAGAGCGGACCTTTCGAAATCGTTCGGGTTATAAGGGTTTCTATTTCAGTTTTGTCAAGACTCCTTGGACCTACGTGTTTTTAGCAAATCATGAAATTACTTTCGAGAATAGAAACTTAAAATTAGTTCACAAATGCCACGATCTGTCGCAAATAAAAACTGTAGTGGTTTAGAAACAAAATTTTGAAATTGCAGGAAAGTTACTTACGGTTTCAATATAAAACAGCTCCAGTTATTTTATTAGTAAGGCTACAAACATGAAGGATGGTCCATAGAACACCAAGAGGAAAAAGCGTTTGTGAGACAATGTGATAGATTAACAAACGCCAGTGTTGATTTACTGGTTATAACAAAGAGTGCTCGGTGCTAAGTTGGGTGTGTGCGCGTTTAGCTGGGTCTACAAGTCCGTATTTCGCTTTTGTTGTTTTTTTCGTTAATGAGTGTAACTTCCACTTTTTGATTTTAAAAATATTTTCCACTTGTTAGGTAAAACTGAATTTTTTGTTAAAGTTTCGCTGGACAATGCTTCGTGTTTATATTTATATAACTTATTAATATGTGTATAAAGATCTCACGATTTCTCTCATACCAGTGACTGCACGTGCCATGCGTGATTTTGAACAGGCCACATGTTTTGCGTGGTAATTTTGTCCTGCTTCGCTTTCTAGTGAACATAAGACAATTTTGTATGGAAAAACGGCTCGTTTGGGTTCTTTGTGAACCTGACGATGACCGAAGAAGGTCGAAACGTTGTTCGCTCCTCTACGTAAAATATTTTCTCAACCCAAACAAGCCGTTTTTACATATATATTTCTCTACAAGTGGGTTTTCTCAACATCACTGATAAGACAATTTTATTTTTGCTAGTTTTTGCATTAGGTTGTTTAGTAGTTTCACAAATCTCAATTGTGATTGTGTTGCTTATGAAAGTAACATTCATTGTGAGTGTATTTCTATATATGTCTGTTTGTTTCTTTGTTCGTTTCTCATGTTTGTTATAAAGGTATTTTGTGTTGTGTTAATGGCATTAGAGTGGAGAATCTTCGATTTATTATTTACTTTAGTTATTGTTCCTCTTTAAAGTTCCACTGGAAGTGTGTTTTATAATAGAGAAATATCAACATATTTCCATTGGAAGTGTGTTTTATAATAGAGAAATGTCAACATATTTCCATTGGAAGTGTGTTTTATAATAGAGAAATATCAACATATTTCCATTGGAAGTGTGCTTTATAATAGAGAAATATCAACATATTTCCATTGGAAGTGTGTTTTATAATAGAGAAATATCAACATATTTCCATTGGAAGTGTGTTTTATAATGGAGAAATATCAACATATTTCCATTGGAAGTGTGTTTTATAATAGAGAAATATCAACATATTTCCATTGGAAGTGTATTTTATAATAGAGAAATATCAACATATTTCCATTGGAAGTGTGTTTTATAATAGAGAAATATCAACATATTTCCATTGGAAGTGTGTTTTATAATAGAGAAATATCAACATATTTCCATTGGAAGTGTGCTTTATAATAGAGAAATAGGAAGTGTGCTTTATAATAGAGAAATATCAACATATTTCCATTGGAAGTGTGCTTTATAATAGAGAAATATCAACATATTTCCATTGGAAGTGTGCTTTATAATAGAGAAATATCAACATATTTCCATTGGAAGTGTGCTTTATAATAGAGAAATGTCAACATATTTCCATTGGAAGTGTGTTTTATAATAGAGAAATGTCAACATATTTCCATTGGAAGTGTGCTTTATAATAGAGAAATATCAACATATTTCCATTGGAAGTGTGTTTTATAATAGAGAAATATCAACATATTTCCATTGGAAGTGTGTTTTATAATAGAGAAATATCAACATATTTCCATTGGAAGTGTGTTTTATAATAGAAGAAATATCAACATATTTCCATTGGAAGTGTGTTTTATAATAGAGAAATATCAACATATTTCCATTGGAAGTGTGTTTTATAATAGAGAAATATCAACATATTTCCATTGGAAGTGTGTTTTATAATAGAGAAATATCAACATATTTCCATTGGAAGTGTGTTTTATAATAGAGAAATATCAACATATTTCCATTGGAAGTGTGTTTTATAATAGAGAAATATCAACATATTTCCATTGGAAGTGTGTTTTATAATAGAGAAATATCAACATATTTCCATTGGAAGTGTGTTTTATAATAGAGAAATATCAACATATTTCCATTGGAAGTGTGTTTTATAATAGAGAAATATCAACATATTTCCATTGGAAGTGTGTTTTATAATAGAGAAATATCAACATATTTCCATTGGAAGTGTGTTTTATATAATATCAACATATTTCCATTGAGAAATATCAACATATTTCCATTGGAAGTGTGTTTTATAATAGAGAAATATCAACATATTTCCATTGGAAGTGTGTTTTATAATAGAGAAATATCAACATATTTCCATTGGAAGTGTGTTTTATAATAGAGAAATATCAACATATTTCCATTGGAAGTGTGTTTTATAATAGAGAAATATCAACATATTTCCATTGGAAGTGTGTTTTATAATAGAGAAATATCAACATATTTCCATTGGAAGTGTGTTTTATAATAGAGAAATATCAACATATTTCCATTGGAAGTGTGTTTTATAATAGAGAAATATCAACATATTTCCATTGGAAGTGTGTTTTATAATAGAGAAATATCAACATATTTCCATTGGAAGTGTGTTTTATAATAGAGAAATATCAACATATTTCCATTGGAAGTGTGTTTTATAATAGAGAAATATCAACATATTTCCATTGGAAGTGTGTTTTATAATAGAGAAATATCAACATATTTCCATTGGAAGTGTGTTTTATAATAGAGAAATATCAACATATTTCCATTGGAAGTGTGCTTTATAATAGAGAAATATCAACATATTTCCATTGGAAGTGTGTTTTTATAATAGAGAAATATCAACATATTTCCATTGGAAGTGTGTTTTATAATAGAGAAATATCAACATATTTCCATTGGAAGTGTGTTTTATAATAGAGAAATATCAACATATTTCCATTGGAAGTGTGTTTTATAATAGAGAAATATCAACATATTTCCATTGGAAGTGTGTTTTATAATAGAGAAGAAATATCAACATATTTCCATTGGAAGTGTGTTTTATAATAGAGAAATATCAACATATTTCCATTGGAAGTGTGTTTTTATAATAGAGAAATATCAACATATTTCCATTGGAAGTGTGTTTATATAATAGAGAAATAGAAATCAACATATTTCCATTGGAAGTGTGTTTTATAATAGAGAAATATCAACATATTTCCATTGGAAGTGTGTTTTATAATAGAGAAATGTCAACATATTTCCATTGGAAGTGTGCTTTATAATAGAGAAATATCAACATATTTCCATTGGAAGTGTGTTTTATAATAGAGAAATATCAACATATTTCCATTGGAAGTGTGTTTTATAATAGAGAAATATCAACATATTTCCATTGGAAGTGTGTTTTATAATAGAGAAATGTCAACATATTTCCATTGGAAGTGTGCTTTATAATAGAGAAATATCAACATATTTCCATTGGAAGTGTGTTTTATAATAGAGAAATATCAACATATTTCCATTGGAAGTGTGTTTTATAATAGAGAAATATCAACATATTTCCATTGGAAGTGTGTGTTTATAATAGAGAAATGTCAACATATTTCCATTGGAAGTGTGTGTTATAATATAATATATTTCCATTGAGTGTGTTTTATAATATCAACATATTTCCATTGGAAGTGTGTTTTATAATAGAGAAATATCAACATATTTCCATTGGAAGTGTGTTTTATAATAGAGAAATATCAACATATTTCCATTGGAAGTGTGCTTTATAATAGAGAAATATCAACATATTTCCATTGGAAGTGTGTTTTATAATAGAGAAATATCAACATATTTCCATTGGAAGTGTGTTTTATAATAGAGAAATATCAACATATTTCAACATTTTCCATTGGAAGTGTGTTTTATAATAGAGAAATATCAACATATTTCCATTGGAAGTGTGTTTTATAATAGAGAAATATCAACATATTTCCATTGGAAGTGTGTTTTATAATAGAGAAATATCAACATATTTCCATTGGAAGTGTGTTTTATAATAGAGAAATATCAACATATTTCCATTGGAAGTGTGTTTTATAATAGAGAAATATCAACATATTTCCATTGGAAGTGTGTTTTATAATAGAGAAATATCAACATATTTCCATTGGAAGTGTGTTTTATAATAGAGAAATATCAACATATTTCCATTGGAAGTGTGTTTTATAATAGAGAAATATCAACATATTTCCATTGGAAGTGTGTTTTATAATAGAGAAATATCAACATATTTCCATTGGAAGTGTGTTTTATAATAGAGAAATATCAACATATTTCCATTGGAAGTGTGTTTTATAATAGAGAAATATCAACATATTTCCATTGGAAGTGTGTTTTATAATAGAGAAATATCAACATATTTCCATTGGAAGTGTGTTTTATAATAGAGAAATATCAACATATTTCCATTGGAAGTGTGTTTTATAATAGAGAAATATCAACATATTTCCATTGGAAGTGTGTTTTATAATAGAGAAATATCAACATATTTCCATTGGAAGTGTGTTTTATAATAGAGAAATATCAACATATTTCCATCAACATATTTCCATTGGAAGTGTGTTTTATAATAGAGAAATATCAACATATTTCCATTGGAAGTGTGTTTTATAATAGAGAAATATCAACATATTTCCATTGGAAGTGTGTTTTATAATAGAGAAATATCAACATATTTCCATTGGAAGTGTGTTTTATAATAGAGAAATATCAACATATTTCCATTGGAAGTGTGTTTTATAATAGAGAAATATCAACATATTTCCATTGGAAGTGTGTTTTATAATAGAGAAATATCAACATATTTGGAAGTGTGTTTTATAATAGAGAAATATCAACATGGAAGTGTGTTTTATAATAGAGAAATATCAACATATTTCCATTGGAAGTGTGTTTTATAATAGAGAAATGTCAACATATTTCCATTGGAAGTGTGTTTTATAATAGAGAAATATCAACATATTTCCATTGGAAGTGTGTTTTATAATAGAGAAATATCAACATATTTCCATTGGAAGTGTGTTTTATAATAGAGAAATATCAACATATTTCCATTGGAAGTGTGTTTTATAATAGAAGTGTGTTTATAAATATCAACATATTTCCATTGGAAGTGTGTTTTATAATAGAGAAATATCAACATATTTCCATTGGAAGTGTGTTTTATAATAGAGAAATGTCATATTTCCATTGGAAGTGTGTTTTATAATAGAGAAATATCAACATATTTCCATTGTGTGTTTTATAATAGAGAAATATCAACATATTTCCATTGGAAGTGTGTTTTATAATAGAGAATATCAACATATTTCCAAAGTGTGTTTTATAATAGAGAAATGTCAACATATTTCCATTGGAAGTGTGTTTTATAATAGAGAAATGTCAACATATTTCCATTGGAAGTGTGTTTTATAATAGAGAAATATCAACATATTTCCATTGGAAGTGTGTTTTATAATAGAGAAATATCAACATATTTCCATTGGAAGTGTGTTTTATAATAGAGAAATATCAACATATTTCCATTGGAAGTGTGCTTTTATAATAGAAAAATATCAACATATTTCCATTGGAAGTGTGTTTTATAATAGAGAAATATCAACATATTTCCATTGGAAGTGTGTTTTATAATAGAGAAATATCAACATATTTCCATTGGAAGTGTGTTTTATAATAGAGAAATATCAACATATTTCCATTGGAAGTGTGTTTTATAATAGAGAAATATCAACATATTTCCATTGGAAGTGTGTTTTATAATAGAGAAATATCAACATATTTCCATTGGAAGTGTGTTTTATAATAGAGAAATATCAACATATTTCCATTGGAAGTGTGTTTTATAATAGAGAAATATCAACATATTTCCATTGGAAGTGTGTTTTATAATAGAGAAATATCAACATATTTCCATTGGAAGTGTGTTTTATAATAGAGAAATATCAACATATTTCCATTGGAAGTGTGTTTTATAATAGAGAAATATCAACATATTTCCATTGGAAGTGTGTTTTATAATAGAGAAATATCAACATATTTCCATTGGAAGTGTGCTTTATAATAGAGAAATATCAACATATTTCTATTGGAAGTGTGTTTTATAATAGAGAAATATCAACATATTTCCATTGGAAGTGTGTTTTATAATAGAGAAATATCAACATATTTCCATTGGAAGTGTGTTTTATAATAGAGAAATATCAACATATTTCCATTGGAAGTGTGTTTTATAATAGAAAATATCAACATATTTCCATTGGAGTGTGTTTTATAATAGAGAAATATCAACATATTTCCATTGGAAGTGTGTTTTATAATAGAGAAATGTCAACATATTTCCATTGGAATTGTGCTTTATAATAGAAAATATCAACATATTTCCATTGGAAGTGTGTTTTATAATAGAGAAATATCAACATATTTCCATTGGAAGTGTGCTTTATAATAGAGAAATATCAACATATTTCCATTGGAAGTGTGTTTTATAATAGAGAAATATCAACATATTTCCATTGGAAGTGTGTTTTATAATAGAGAAATATCAACATATTTCCATTGGAAGTGTGTTTTATAATAGAGAAATATCAACATATTTCCATTGGAAGTGTGTTTTATAATAGAGAAATATCAACATATTTCCATTGGAAGTGTGTTTTATAATAGAAAATATCAACATATTTCCATTGGAAGTGTGTTTTATAATAGAGAAATATCAACATATTTCCATTGGAAGTGTGCTTTATAATAGAAATATCAACATATTTCCATTGGAAGTGTGTTTTATAATAGAGAAATATCAACATATTTCCATTGGAAGTGTGTTTTATAATAGAGAAATATCAACATATTTCCATTGGAAGTGTGTTTTATAATAGAGAAATATCAACATATTTCCATTGGAAGTGTGTTTTATAATAGAGAAATATCAACATATTTCCATTGGAAGTGTGTTTTATAATAGAGAAATATCAACATATTTCCATTGGAAGTGTGTTTTATAATAGAGAAATATCAACATATTTCCATTGGAAGTGTGTTTTATAATAGAGAAATATCAACATATTTCCATTGGAAGTGTGTTTTATAATAGAGAAATATCAACATATTTCCATTGGAAGTGTGTTTTATAATAGAGAAATATCAACATATTTCCATTGGAAGTGTGTTTTATAATAGAGAAATGTCAACATATTTCCATTGGAAGTGTGTTTTATAATAGAGAAATATCAACATATTTCCATTGGAAGTGTGTTTTATAATAGAGAAATATCAACATATTTCCATTGGAAGTGTGTTTTATAATAGAGAAATAAACATATTTCCATTGGAAGTGTGTTTTATAACAGAGAAATATCAACATATTTCCATTGGAAGTGTGTTTTATAATAGAAAAATAAACATATTTCCATTGGAAGTGTGTTTTATAATAGAAAAATGTCAATATATTTCCATTGGAAGTGTGTTTTATAGCAGAGAAATATCAACATATTTCCATTGGAAGTGTGTTTTATAATAGAAAATAAACATATTTCCATTGGAAGTGTGTTTTATAATAAAGAAACATCAACATACGAAAACATGCTAATTTCCAATAGCCTCCCTTCCAAAAAAAAAAAAAAATCCCTGAAAACATTATGCCCAAATTTGTCTTAAAATAAATAACGAAATAATTTTAAAATCAATTTCATAATTATTATTTGATTATTGTATGAGTCTCCGAGATGTTGATTAACTAGGATTTCTCTCATTATTCTGTGACAATCTTCAAGTACAGAATTACAGAAGGCGGTGATTTGAAACCATCAAATGCGTAGCAGTAAACCTTTCTTTTCACAAAACTGTACCAACCTGTCGCTTTTCTCGTTCCATTATCGTTCCTACGTTCATCTGTCAAAGCAACTCAGACGTTCCGAGTTGAGAGCTTTCGTTACATCTTGATAAAATATTTCGAATCCTCTTTCTTCACAATCAGATGTAGGCGCATAAACTCGGATGAAGACAAGTCGAAGAGTTTTTATCTGAAACCTGGTTAATATTTACCGTGTCTGGTATCTTTCACATCAACAGCTGGCTTTATTCTTCTTTCAATAGTTGAGTTACTGCTCTGTAACGTTCATATCCTCGTAAATATACGGCTTTCGCTCATAAAGAATCTCTCAACCTAATGTCAGCTACCGTGGTGTATCACACTTCAACATTTTCACACCTGGTCTACACACTGTTCTCACATTACATCTTCCAATTTTCAACTTGACAAATGATTACCCTGTTACTGTTTTCATGGGTTCAGACATCAGAACTAAGAAGAACCACAGGAGTCTGGTGGCGGAGGGTGGTGTTGACTAGTTGGTTCCATCTGGTTTATCACTCAGAAATCTAGAACGGCTTGTCCCGATAGTCCTCGAGCACCTTTACTCGAAATCAAAGAAAGAAGACCACAGAAGTCGGCTTTGCCTGCATACATAGAATTTAATACTCACACAAAAACCAGAGCCATTCTTTTCCAGCCAAACTTTTTTTTTTTAAACTGCAAACTGGATATTTATGCTCAATGTAAACATATGTGCTCGATGTAAAAGGGAAAAGACACAGAAGATGAATAGATTGTTATGCCTAAATTTCTAGTTCATATTATAATACTACAAACTTCCGGATGTACTTGTGCAGGGTTTCCGCAAGTGTCCTGATGCAGGAGTAAATACAGTCAGGATTAAGAATAACAAAGTTTTTATTTCTTGCTTTTTAAGTTCATACGTCGTGCTGTGATGTAGCCTACAGACTGCATAATTCTTCTCGTGATTCACGGCATGCGCATGCCACGACAGTACAAATTGCAGCGTTAGGCATCCCTTATGTGACGCCATTTTAGTATATACTGACTGACTGGCAGATAGACATTACTGTGGTGCGAATGATTAAAACAGGAGGCCTTTCAGGAGACCTTCGGTTCTCCTCCAGGGAAATGATAAACGAAAACTGACAAATCCACTTAGAAGCGTACGTAACTTATGTTTAAAAATAATATGGGCAGGCAAAAGAATCACGTCTTGCAATTGTAATAATAAAAAATTACAAATCTTATTTTAATGACACTTGAACTACAAAACCACATGCGATCGATATAAGCCCGAAAATTTCTGGTCCACTTTGGACATCACTTTGGCTCAGAAAGTTTTAAAATTCAAAGGCACATTTTGCATTACAAATTAGATCAGAGAGAGAAATAGATACGTAAGAATCAAGTGTAGTCGTTGGCGCCATTTTGTCGCCGTGCAACATAAATAAAACTACCTTGAACGACATCTAGAACTTCGGTTACTTATTAAATGTTACAGAATTACTTGATACGTTGTATCTAACAGTTACAATCATACGGAGGTAAATAATTTAAGAGGATTTATTTATGGTAGAATTTAGATTCGGAAATTACTTCATATATCCTCGTTTCAGTTAACGTTCGAAAAGATAAAAAAATCTAATTTCAGTAAAGTTTCCACTTGTATAGAGCACGCCATCTTTCGTAGGAACTTCCTGCTAGTAAAAAAACACACACAAAAAAAAAAACTGTGTCAGGCAACGTGCTTATTAATTATTATTATTGCTATTCCTAAAGCAGCACGCGATCTGGAGCACTGCCCTCAAATTGTGATTCTTGTATTTAAAAATTCACTTAAATAATTGCGTTGGCCCGACATGGCCAGGTGGTTAAGGCATTAGACTCGTAATCTCAGGGTTGCGGTTTCGAAGTCCTGTCACACCAAACATGCTCGTCCTTTCAGTCGTGGGGGCGTTATAATGGTACGGTAAATCCCACTACTCGTTGGTAAAAGAGTAGCCCGAGAGTTGGCGCTGGGTGGTGATGACTAGCTGCCTTCCCTCTACACTTACACTTCTAAATTAGGGACGGCGAGTGCAGGTAGCCCTCGTGTAGCTTTGCGCGAACTTCAAAAACAAACAAATAAACTGTGTTAAGTAGATGACTGCTACCACAGTCAACTTTTAATTCTTATATGAAGATACTTTCATTGGATTGGTTGAGCTATAGTAAAGCACAAAGTTTTAAAATGGGCTATACGTACTCTGCTCACCGCGGGTGTCAAAACCCTATTTTTAGCGCCAAAAGACCATATGAATACTGTTACAATTTTCTGGCGATACCAACCAAAAATATTGCTCGGCGTTTTAAGGAGATGTTAAACAATGTCAGATTTTGTTTCTATTGATGCGCTGCATATGTTACAGTAGGTGATTGTGACTTGTTGGCGATAAATTTCCACAACAATTAAACAACACACAATACACTTGTTTCAAAACGATATATTAAAACAATTTTTCTATATACAAGATGATCTTGTACATAAAAATTCTTACTTCCCGTTTCGTTATCACAACTGTATCCAGAGTTTTAAATAATTGTTCTCTTTCGTGATGACGAGCAACCCACTTGAAGAAAAATGTATTCTCAAGACGGCTGGTATGGGTATTAAAACTTTTATTTAAATTAAGTAGAGAACAACATTTAGACACTTATTTAAATTAACGTTTTAATACCCATACCAGCCGTCTTGAGAATACATAATTGTCTCTTTTTTGTCAAACTTTACACAGATTAGTTCAATTACTTTAGAACACAATAGATTTGTTGTTTCAATCCAGTTTGTGATAATTTCACTTTAAAAATCGCTGCTTTACGCTCTTTATGGTTAAACTCTCAATCACAAAATCTGGATCTATCTATCTGTCTAGCTAACTAAGTCGAACTATATTTTGGACGAGTATTTATAGCCCGACAGAGGCCTACAATGTTATTCATTCTGCGATTTATTATGATGGAGTAATACATTAAAACAACGAGAAAACGTGGATGGTTCTAATAAATTACGCAATAATACACCAACTGCCAATTTACGACAGTTTAACTGCACAACTTGTGATACGTAGACAGCTACGTAAACAAACCTGCGATAAACTGTCGTTTTTAAAAATAACTAAATTTAACGTTCGGAAATAGTCATGTACATCTAACATACAAGTTCACGTTTGATCTCAGATAACACAGAAATCAAGCTTTATTGTTAAGAATGTAAAAGAAGTAATAATAGCGAAGGAGATAAGTTAAATACTGTAAAACAAAACACCTAGTGTAATTGTAATTAGATAAACACGTAAAAATGTAAACAATCAGGTGTAAACTTTGAAGTATACAAAAATAGGACTTAGAGCCAGTTCACAACTGATGGTATTATAGACGGTACCAAACATACGGTAAGTAGGGGTAATTACAGACAGTATCAAGCATACGGTAAGTAGGGGTAATTATAGACAGTATCAAGCATACGGTAAGTAGGGGTAATTATAGACGGTATCAAGCATACGGTAAGTAGGGGTAATTATAGACGGTATCAAGCATACGGTAAGTAGGGGTAATTATAGACGGTATCAAGCATACGGTAAGTAGGGGTAATTATAGACGGTATCAAGCATACGGTAAGTAGGGGTAATATACAGACGGTATCAAGCATACGGTAAGTAGGGGCAATTACAGACAGTATCAAGCATATGGTAAGTAGGGGTAATTATAGACGGTATCAAGCATACGGTAAGTAGGGGTAATTATAGACAGTATCAAGCATATGGTAAGTAGGGGTAATTATAGACGATATCAAGCATACGGTAAGTAGGGGTAATTATAGACGATATCAAGCATACGGTAAGTAGGGGTAATTATAGACAGTATCAAGCATACGGTAAGTAGGGGTAATTAAGACAGTATCAAGCATATGGTAAGTAGGGGTAATTACAGACGGTATCAAGCATATGGTAAGTAGGGGTAATTACAGACGGTATCAAGCATATGGTAAGTAGGGGTAATTACAGACGGTATCAAGCATACGGTAAGTAGGGGTAATTATAGACAGTATCAAGCATACGGTAAGTAGGGGTAATTATAGACGGTATCAAGCATACGGTAAGTAGGGGTAATTATAGACGGTATCAAGCATACGGTAAGTAGGGGTAATTATAGACGGTATCAAGCATACGGTAAGTAGGGGTAATTACAGACGGTATCAAGCATACGGTAAGTAGGGGTAATTATAGACGGTATCAAGCATACGGTAAGTAGGGGCAAATTATAGACAGTATCAAGCATACGGTAAGTAGGGGTAATTATAGACAGTATCAAGCATACGGTAAGTAGGGGTAATTATAGACAGTATCAAGCATACGGTAAGTAGGGGTAATATATAGACGGTATCAAGCATACGGTAAGTAGGGGCAATTATAGACAGTATCAAGCATACGGCAAGTAGGGGCAATTATAGACGATATCAAGCATACGGTAAGTAGGGGTAATTATAGACGGTATCAAGCATACGGTAAGTAGGGGTAATTATAGACGGTATCAAGCATACGGTAAGTAGGGGTAATTATAGACGGTATCAAGCATACGGTAAGTAGGGGTAATATAGACGGTATCAAGCATACGGTAAGTAGGGGTAATTATAGACGGTATCAAGCATACGGTAAGTAGGGGTAATTATAGACGGTATCAAGCATACGGTAAGTAGGGGTAATTATAGACGGTATCAAGCATACGGTAAGTAGGGGTAATTATAGACGGTATCAAGCATACGGTAAGTAGGGGTAATTATAGACGGTATCAAGCCATACGGTAAGTAGGGGTAATTATAGACGGTATCAAGCATACGGTAAGTAGGGGTAATTATAGACGGTATCAAGCATACGGTAAGTAGGGGTAATTATAGACGGTATCAAGCATACGGTAAGTAGGGGTAATTATAGACGGTATCAAGCATACGGTAAGTAGGGGTAATTATAGACGGTATCAAGCATACGGTAAGTAGGGGTAATTATAGACGGCATCAAGCATACGGTAAGTAGGGGTAGGGTAATTATAGACGGTATCAAGCATACGGTAAGTAGGGGTAATTATAGACGGCATCAAGCATACGGTAAGTAGGGGTAATTATAGACGGTATCAAGCATACGGTAAGTAGGGGTAATTATAGACAGTATCAAGCATATGGTAAGTAGGGGTAATTATAGACAGTATCAAGCATACGGTAAGTAGGGGTAATTATAGACGGTATCAAGCATATGGTAAGTAGGGGTAATTATAGACGGTATCAAGCATATGGTAAGTAGGGGTAATTATAGACAGTATCAAGCATACGGTAAGTAGGGGTAATTATAGACAGTATCAAGCATATGGTAAGTAGGGGTAATTATAGACAGTATCAAGCATACGGTAAGTAGGGGTAATTATAGACAGTATCAAGCATACGGTAAGTAGGGGTAATTATAGACAGTATCAAGCATACGGTAAGTAGGGGTAATTATAGACTATCAAGCATATGGTAAGTAGGGGTAATTATAGACACTATCAAGCATATGGTAAGTAGGGGTAATTACAGACAGTATCAAGCATATGGTAAGTAGGGGTAATTACAGACAGTATCAAGCATATGGTAAGTAGGGGTAATTACAGACAGTATCAAGCATATGGTAAGTAGGGGTAATTATAGACAGTATCAAGCATACGGTAAGTAGGGGTAATTATAGACGATATCAAGCATACGGTAAGTAGGGGTAATTATAGACGATATCAAGCATACGGTAAGTAGCGGTAATTATAGACGATATCAAGCATACGGTAAGTAGGGGTAATTATAGACGATATCAAGCATACGGTAAGTAGGGGTAATTATAGACGATATCAAGCATACGGTAAGTAGGGGTAATTATAGACGATATCAAGCATACGGTAAGTAGGGGTAATTATAGACAGTATCAAGCATACGGTAAGTAGGGGTAATTATAGACGATATCAAGCATACGGTAAGTAGGGGTAATTATAGACGATATCAAGCATACGGTAAGTAGGGGTAATTATAGACGATATCAAGCATACGGTAAGTAGGGGTAATTATAGACGATATCAAGCATACGGTAAGTAGGGGTAATTATAGACGATATCAAGCATACGGTAAGTAGGGGTAATTATAGACGGTATCAAGCATACGGTAAGTAGGGGTAATTATAGACGGTATCAAGCATACGGTAAGTAGGGGTAATTGTGGACGGTATCAAGCATACGGTAAGTAGGGGTAATTATAGACGGTATCAAGCATACGGTAAGTAGGGGTAGTTATAGACAATATCAAGCATATGGTAAGTAGGGGTAGTTATAGACAGTATCAAGCATACGGTAAGTAGAGGTAATTATAGACAGTATCAAGCATATGGTAAATGAGAATCACTTGTTCAGGAAACAGTCAATTTTTTATTTAATTGAAATGGAGGTGGGATTTAGACAATAGCACGCAGAGAAAGTGCTATTCTTCTCCGGATTTCTTCTTCCGGAAATTTAACCCATCTTTGTTTCGTACATACTAAATGTAGACCCTATAGTACAGGATAGATTGGGTGGGTAGTTAACAGTGACACACAGGATTTTACTAAATGAATTTGTGATAATATATTTGATATTAGTTAATCTGTCTACGTGGATACTGTTAGTTAGCAGGAGTACCCGTCGCTTGGGTGGAAGTTATGTAAAGTCATGATTAATGAAACGTTATCTTCGGGAACGAAAAGTTGTTTCCCTTACACGAAATTATATAAAAACGTAAAAATGCCCATAAAAGCTGTAAAAAAAAATATCTGTAACCACAAGTTAGAAACTATCTCCGCACGGCCCGAGCAAACCTTCATACCAAACAGGGGGATAAGTAGTGCTAAAAAAAAACCCACAACCCTTCCAAAAAAAACTGAAAGTCTGTAAGTATCTCTCCATGGACCCAATAAACCACTATACCAAATTTGGTGAAGAGCCATTAGCGGAGAACGAAGTAATAGTAAAATATTCAAAACTTAAAGAAGGTCGAAACGTTGCCCTGTAGCTTATTTTAATTAAAGTATTAATACCCATACCAGTTTTAATTAAAGTATTAATACCCATACCAGTTTTAATTAAAGCTTTAATACCCATACCAGTTTTAATTAAAGCTTTAATACCCATACCAACCGTCTTGAGAATACATTTTTACTTCAAGTGAATTTCTCTATATCACGAGAAACACACCATGTATTTTTAATTTATTTATCAATAAAATCATGTCACACTAATAGTCACGCATATTTCAATTCTTTGTGCACTACGCCATCAGGATTGTTTTATTTATTCTGAATTATGTACAACTGACGTCAAAAATGTGTTTGTTGAGCTTTTAGAATATAACGTCTATTTTTTTCCCCATGGGTCCAGTTTTCTGGGCCACCCTGTATTCTATGAATACCTGTTTCATTCAGAGAACTAGAATGTTAACATGTTAACCAACTGCAAACTTGGGGCTACCCTAGAAACAAATCTTATCTCCTATCTTTGTGGTTAGGTCCAAAAGTAACCCTTTTTCAAAATAAAATACAAATGTAAAAATAAATAAACAACACTCAAACATTCTTATCGGCTTGTTTTTAGGGAACACATTGTACTTGGTTGATTTATAATTATATTAGTTGTTAAAAGTTTAATCAGAACCAAATTTTATTTTCGACATTTCTGAGGGGTGGTTAAAGACCCATGTAGCTTTGTTTTTTTGGTGTTTTTTTTAGGCCTTCATGTTTAAGGATAAATCTCCTTTGACATATTCTCTGTGTAGGTTTTATTTTTTTTTTAATTTGAATTACGATCATGTTAAGGACTGACTCCTGTACTTGAAAACCATGTTACAAGAGCCAGCGCTAGTGTGGGGGAAAAGAGGTCCTGTCTGAAATGTTATTCTCAACCCCACGAGGTAATTTCCGCCCCATCATACTTGAGATAATTTCTTCATTAACATGCTCTGAAAAGTGACCCATCAACTACCCAACATTCACAGAAACGTGACTCTATTTACAGCTAATTCCTTCACGCAGTCTCTTTAATGACTACCGTACTTCTCGGTGTCAAAGAAGCTATTTTTACCCCAGAATAAGTCTCAAAAATTTACCTTGCGTCTTCCAGGCCGAAGATTACGTTGCTCATAGGCCTAAACTATAGCCTAGAAGAAGCGTTTCGATTCTAGTCAGTAATCCAAACCCCTCTATACGACCCAGAATGAAACATATAAGTCACTCGGTATTAAATAACATAAATAAACAAGAACATGCCACCGTACGTATGGTAAGCAATACCGACACTATTTTGAATTCTTCAATTTCTAGTGGTAATACAAGGTATACACTTTGAATGATGGATATGACTAACATATAACTCACAAAAAACGAGAAGACAACAAGAGGATATATCGTAAGTCACTAAACAACCCACGAAACATCTTGATAAGATGGGGGTGAAGTGCTCCGACCTTATGTTTATGTTTTTTTATTAAAAAAAATTAGCTAATCAAAATGGGGCGCGTGTTTGACACCGGGAAATAAATTCACAATTTCCTTAACACGATTACATAGTATTTTATGTTAATATGGTTAATAAATTTGTAAAATGTAGGTCAGTGTTAGTCGATCTATAACTTTCGTTATTTGGTAGACGGTGTTTAGCATTCTAAGAATCTGAACTCCTAATGGTTCAGCGATAAGTCCAAAGACTTATAACCCTAGAAACCGGGTTTTGATACCTGTGGTGGGCACAGTACAGACAGTCTAGAGTGTAGCTTTGTGCTTAACATAACAAAGAGACAGACGGTCCGATTAAAAGCCCGTTAAGAGGTATTGTTGATGATAAAAATGTATTAACCACGTCTGACATGTCATTACTTTAATTTACTTTCACTTCAGGTTTGGGCTGCATGGGCTGGTTTGTTTGATGTTAAGTACAACGCTACACAATGGGCTGTTTGTGTTCTGCCCGCTACGGGAATCGAAACTTGGTTTCTAACGCTGCAAGTCCGTAGACGTGCCGCTGCGCCACCTGGTGAGATAAAGGTTGGATAATTATATATTTCTGATGAATAAAAAAATTGTGTAATATATTCTGCGAGAGAATCTAAACACGATTTATAAGTTTCAATTACCGTGCGACATTAGAAATTACACAGTGTTCCTAATTAAAGTTTACGATCCACTAAATTCTAAACTATTAATAAAATAAAGTTTAAAATAAGTGAACTCTGGAAGCGCACATTCTGGTGCTTAATGATAGCTTTGACGTAACAAAATAAATCGGGTGTTTCATTTTCTGACACGATGTCGAATCTAATGTGTTCTTATAACACAATTTTAATTTTTAGAAATTCATTTACTTCGATCTGAACCCATTTTTATGCATGTATTTTTGGACACATTGCAAAAATAAAATTTCTGAAGGTGAATTGCCACCAGGGAAATACTTTGAATGATAAAAAAAAAAAGTTGGCCAAAGGTAACGAAAAACAGACAAAACTTAATTGATGGCTATATATGAAAATTTAAGCCCGGCATGGCCAAGTGGTTAAGGTACTCGACTCCTAATATGAGGGTTGCGGTTTCGAATCCCCGTCAAGCCAAACATGCTCGCCCTTTCAGACGTGGGGGCGTCATAACGTGACAGTCAATCCCACTATTTGTTGGTAAAAGAGTAGCCCAAGAGTTGGCGGTGGGTGGTGATGACTAGCTTCCTTCCCCCCAGTCTTACACTGCTAAATTAGGGACGCCTAACGCAGATAGCCCTCGTGTAACTTTGCGCGAAATTCCAAAACAAACAACTTCCTATTTTTGATTTTTCAGAAAACTTGCATTTATGTGGTTAAAATCAGCTGAGAATCCCGCCATTAATTTGTATAGTTTTTTATTTATTTTAATTTCTAAGAATACACAGACGTATGACCTTCACGTAACAAAGAATAAATTGCTTTGTTATTTGGACAATTTAAGTTAAACCGTTCGCCAGTTTCACTTTTCCTATTTGGATTTATAATAAACATTAACGAGTTTCTATTTAGACATTTCCTTATGCTTTCTTATAATAACTAATTAATATATTACAATAGTTTTAAATTTTTAAAAATTATTGTTCAATAACTGGATTTTGGTTCACGCTCTTTGTTTTGGTCACGAGTTTAAAATTGAATTAATTGTAAGTTTCTACTTTGTTGGGCTGCGAAAGTTCGCATCGTTCACGTTACAGTAATACACACAATGACTACTAACAATCCAACCATCTTCGGAATTCGGGGGTTCGAGCCTTGCACTTGGGACTGTAAGTATGTCCGCGCAAAGAATAATGAAATGACTTAAGTGATATTTTTATAGAAGATGGGGTGTTCCCATAAAAAGGTCCTCCCCAAATTTGGTCCGGATTCTGGATTACTTTCAAAGATTCTTATAATGGACATGTAGAGTATTTTTCTCGGTTTGTTGATAACAACCACATAAAAAAACTGATCGGATTAGGGCCCGATTTCACGTGCACGTTGAAAACGAATATACATAAATTTGTGTGCGAGGGAGCGCGGGTACGTAATTTCTGTTTGCCCTTGCTGATTTAGTTTTTCACAACACATTATCGAATTGGTGGCCTAAATGGCTAAAACAAATGTGACGCTTAGTTCGGGCACCTCACCATCTCACTCGTAAAAACTGGATAGATTTTTGCAACTGCTAAATTGGAACTTTTCCACTTAGATGACTTAAGTTTACAGGAATCCATCGAAGCCTATTTATATTACAAGTACACAATTTAACAGAATTGAAAAACGAAATATGTTAACTACTCATCAAAACTGAGATGTAAGAAAAAGGAACCAGAAATGCACTTCCGCGTGAAAATTGAGGACACAGGAACAGTGCATTACCCCTAAAGGAGTTATTATTTATTTAATACAAGTCTTGGAATCAGAGCGACAAATTGAAACGACCGATTTAAGAAATTCAATATTCCACTTTTTAAAACAATTTTGGAGCTATTAACTCAGTTACCTATCACAGATGAGGAATAACTCAATCTCTCTCTTGTATAGGTGCAAACGCAAACTAACGTGGCAGGGGTTTAGTTTAGAGAGAGAGAAATCAGAAGAGTTCTCTCTCCAACTGGGGTGTTCAGGAACGTTGTGGTTCCTCTTCGTCCCCTTTCGTGAAAGGTTATTGAATTTAGCTTTTTTTTTTTTTTTTTTTTTGACTCTTTTTGGGTGAAGGAGTGGAGTTGGTCATAATTAATATTATTCATGAACGAGGCAGAAGTAGCACTGGAGAAAAACAGCCAGAACTCATCCCGAAAGGCAGCTGTCACGGTAAATGTGAACACAAACGACTCGATTCATGGTATGGCAATAAAGTTGTCCTGGGCTGGGATCTAAAGATCCAATGCCCGAGTTTTTGCTGTGGGGGGAAACGGGAGCGCCCCGAGAAAAACCCACTTTCACAGAACAAGCGCCGAAAGTTTTACCTGTCCTGTGCCCGAGATCTGAAAAAGAAAATACATAATATTTACGCGAATTTTGCCCTTTAAGTTTTTTGTTTTGTAATTTGTGATTCTTGAAATATGTTGTAAGGTGAAATGTATTTTGTTGGTGCACTAGTTAATTTGTATAGTGATGCCGTTAGTTTGTTTATGTTTTCTGCTTTTAAATAGTATTTGTGTAACATTTCTGTTTTGTATAGGTGTTTGGGTATTGATGTTTATATACCCAGGTGGGTCAGGTTTCGTCGACCTTCCTCCAAAGTTTAGTTTTACAACTGTCAAGTGTATTTATATATTGTGCAAGAGTAACTCGTACTCACTCAGGCCGCTTTCATAACTCAATCCTCACCTGCTTGGTTGGTTTTTGAATTTCGCGCAAAGCTGCACGAGGGCTATTTGGGCTAGCCGTTTATAATTGAGCAGTGTAAAACTAGATTGTGATACTGTTGAACTAACTTCTGGGTTTCAAAATTCTTTTGTTAGTTGTTATTCTAGTAATTGTGATATTGTTAAATTACATTCTGTTATTCTGTTTCTCAGGAAGATTGCTCTGTCAGAAATGTTATACATAATAAGTGTTTACAAATGGTATTCATATTAAAGGGTATGATGTGGTTTCTGAATGTTGTGTTGGAATTACCACTTAGACAGGTGGAAGTAAAACTGAGAAAGGGTCAAGCTGAACGAACTCTCGACGTAGACTCTCTCATGTGACCAGAACAGTCCAATAATAGTTAACCTTTAGTTTTAATCGTCACAAAACGCAATAACGTACATCATGAAGGAAACAAATAGACAAAACCTTATGTGGGCGAACAAGTGGTACTCTGAAAATTTATGTTCTAACAGGAACTTTGAAATATAAGTTGAACACCGCGTAAGTTGAAACCAAATATATAATTTGACATTTAGTAATTTGAATTACTGTAAGAAAAACAAAAGATATAATCAAACTGTGATCCATTAAAATTTTCAGGCTCTACAGAATACAACAAAATTCTAGAACTTTCTTGTCAAAAGTCGTTTCTTTGAGCAGTGATAATTACAACATCCAGAAATTTGTGTTTATGTTTGATCAGAGATAATTATGTTTAAGTTACATTGACTTCAAATTTGATTTCCAGCTCTCTTTCATGTTACATAATTTGTTTTCCTTAATTTACCCTTTTACAATCTACACTTCTCACCATTTTTAAACGTTTCGCTGAGCACTTTTGTTGTTTAGAATATTAACTGTTTCATCTGATTATTGTTAACTTTATATTAATTATTAATGAATTAATCGACGACGTATCTGATATCAGTTATTAATCATTATATTGGTACTTATGGTGAAGTTAGAAAGGTTATTAGTCGCCGTCCCTAATTCCGAACTGCCCAACTAGAATATACCCACTTACCACGCCAAGGAATTTACTGTCACTCATATAACGCACCCACAACTTAAAGTGCTGGAATTACTTTTTCAATATTATGAGATTTTTTTTTTATTCAGTAACATTAATAAACTAGTTGTTTTAAACCTTAGTTATAACTTAAGTGTTTGACATCTTCAAGAAACAGTTTCTATACATATCAACGTGGAGAATATCACACACATTAATGTGGGAAGTAACACACAGATGATTAACACACATTAACATGAGCAGTAGCACAGATTAATGCGACACAGAGATTACTGTGAGAAGTAATAAAACGATCAGCAAGTTACACGTCTGTAATAATTTATAATAATTAATATATTTTTACGAGGAACGCTTTTACTTTATATATGACAAATCGTAACTGGAAAACGAACACGCAAGTTTAACGACTGGGTTAGAGCTTTTAAGGTCAAAATATGTGGGGTGTGTGGACGTTCAAATCACTTGGATACTTTTCGAGGTATAGAAGTGTCATGTGCCATGCGACACGTGCAAGTCGGCACATTAATAGTAAATTAAAATTTCCGATTTAAATAACTAGGTTGTTTGTGTTTTTTAGGCGAATAATAACTTAAAGATAATTCAATAATAATTACCCTTTGAGTCCAATAAGAAAAACGAATATCTTTGGTAAGATAAGAATCTCCTGATTGGTCATTATAGCCATCATGATTTGGTCTGCAACGTATTCTGGTTCCATCAGTCCAAGAATTCTGTTAAGATAAAAAATACTAATTAATAGCATGTTAAAACATTTTACGCCGACAACCATTAAAAAATTCAAATTATCAAAAATCAGAATTATTTATTTTGTGATAATTACTGTAATAATAATACATAGTGTTAAATAAGTGTTCAACACAGCAATAAAACAAACTGTTAAATAAGTGTTCAACACAGCAATAATACATACTGTTAAATAAGTGTTCAACACAGCAATAATACATACTGTTAAATAAGCGTTCAATACAGCAATAATACAGTGTTAAATAAGTGTTCAACACAGCAATAATACAGTGTTAAATAAGTGTTCAACACAGCAATAATACATAGTGCTAAATAAGTGTTCAACAGAGCAATAATACAGTGTTAAATAAGTGTTCAGCGCAGCAATAAAACATAGTGCTAAATAAGTGTTCAACAGAGCAATAATACAGTGTTAAATAAGTGTTCAGCGCAGCAATAAAACATACTGTTAAATAAGTGTTCAGCACAGCAATAAAAATATTGTTAAATAAGTGTTCAGCACAGCAATAAAAATATTGTGATATCAGTGTTCAACAGAGAAATAAAAATGTTGTTAAATAAATGTCCTTATCCAGAATGATTATTTTATTGAATAACGTAATGCAAACCTTAACATTGAACCGGGGTGTTTCTAGTTTTAAAGAATGAAGTACATGGAAGTTATTGATGTGATCAAAAACACTTTTGGTGAAAAAACATTCAGCGTGCGACTTAGAGGAAAGGCTCGATGTGGCCTAGCTAACTATTGAATAAATATTAAAATTCTTATCAATGGTGGCCTAGCTAACTATTGAATAAATATTAGCCGCAAAATTCTTATCAATGCCACAAGTGTAACAACAAGTTTAGCTGTCAATTGTGCTTTCACGGTGAATTATTTTCTTGGTCGTAAAGGTGGATTTGATTAGATATTATGAATTTTTGTCAACATACTCCAACAAACCCCACTAAATAACAAAGTGAACATGGAAAGTAACCAACGTTAGCTTTAGATAACAATCATGTTATTCGGCAAAGATCTTTACTTTACAGAACCAACCAAATTCTTTAAGATGTATGGTGGTAGTTTTTCATCTTTTAAACACTGTTAATAGATTCTTTTATAGTAACGCTATGGAATTTATATTAACGGCTTCTTGTCATCACACCAAATCAATCAGTACAGCGGTATGAAGTATCATAATTTATGTTAATTGCTTAAGCTAATATTTCGTGAAGCTAAATGCTCCTTAATTAGGATAATTTCACAAAATTTAATAAATTTGTACTGAAAAGTTGACAATGAATCATCAACAATAGCCGTTAATCCGTATAATTCTTTTGAAAAGTAGAGACAGAAAATGCTAATCTACTTTGCTTGGCTTAACCAATACTGCATATTGTTTTAACCTTATAGGTTTGCTGCTCTAAATCAACCACCTTTAATCCAAACCATACACACACAAAAACAAAACTACCTTTCATTCCACTTTTAGATAAAGCAGCGGTAAAATGTTATACCAATAGCTCACGTGACGTTTTACACATGCGTGAAACGTTACACTTCAGCGGTTTTTGTTGAATAACTGCACGTGTGGCTTATAATTATCTCCAAATCAGGACACCTAATTGTAGGTTATAAAGACCTATCAGCGTACCAAATATTAGAAAAAAATGCATATTTTTCTACAAGATAAAGTTTCTAAACTATTGGTGCGAAAAATAAGAAGAAATTTACCAAAATTGGAGGCGTTATATCTCAGGTTTTTTCTTAAAAGATTGCTTTGAAATTGAAGTAAGAATCCGGTAGAGCATATGCATTGAAAGTAACTTATAATTCGGATTACTGAACTTCGAGATGCAGAAAGTGGAAAAATCACTAAGCTATTATTCCTATTTATAACGCAGTATGTCCTGCACACTTTTTTTTTGATGCAAGACACATTACAATGTATTGATCCGCCCTCGACTTGTTCACATTTCTTTATACACCTAATTAAAATAAACAAACCATTGTTGGTAATTCGAGCATGCTGCCAACAATTAAAAATTCGAAGAAAAGTTTCATGTCCGTTTTATAAATAATTGAAAAGAAAAATCAAGTTTCATGTTGCATGTCTGCGTGATCGACAGACCATAATAACATGTTATTCTGACAAATGGCCTTGCCCAAACCCAGTTCAAAGAATTGTTTCATAATAGTTTTCAATATTATCAACTACACTGTCACGAGCCAGTGACATCAGGCTAAGTGTATTTCACCACTACGTTCCTTATTAAATACAACAAATAGTGGATTTGTAAGAAATTAATTTATATAAGGTATTTGTTAGAATAAACATTTATTATGACACGAATGTCTTCTATTGGCACAACATAAATATAAACAACCACATCTGTCACAGGTAGGGGCGTAGATTTTTTACACCCGATGGGGGGGATGATTTTTGCAACCACTTATGTGGACTGTTCAATTTGCAAATTGGTAATCTGTGATTACGTGAACCTGAAAGCTGTAAACATGCAGTCACAGAGTTATCGTGTTGCCGCGATACTTGGATGTATACTTAGGCCTACTGACTGATACTTACGAACTATCGCTTAGATCGAAAAGCTTAGAAGCACACCTATATTAAAGATGTACATTTCGGCTACTGAAAAAGTCTACATCTAGGCCTAATTATGTAATTCGATTGGTAAGAACACGAGAATAACAAGAAGAAACACACAATTTGTAGGCCTGTGATGCAATAAAACAATTCAACAGACCAAACTGTAGGGGGGATGATTGTATGCACCATACCCCCACCTAAAATGAAGGGGGGGATTGTATACCCTCCACCCCCCCAGGATCTACGCCCTTGGTCACAAGGATAATCTTGTTAGGCTTAGTATATTTATAAAGACTGCATTTTTTATTCGGTCCCTTGACAGTTTTCCAAGAAATCTTTTGTTTGGCGTTGAACGTAACGGTACACAATGGACTATCTTTACTGTGCCAATTGTGAATATTAAAACCCAATTTTCTGGATTATAAGCTCTCAAACGTACAGCCGAGCCATCAAAGGTGTAGGGTTCGACTTTGTTCCAACATTCTTCTGTCGTTGTTTGTCAAATCAAGCAGTTTTGAAACTTTTGGTTTATGTATTTCACAAATTAACGAACAAACAGAATTTAAATAATAATACGCATAATTAAGTAATAATCCCTCACAACGCTACGCATCACGTAAAACCATACTGATCTAGTTGTAACGAACACTTAAAGATCTAATACAAGTTTGAGCCATATCAAAATACGTGAGATTTTCTATTTTAAAACACAATTGACTTTACTTATTGAAAGTCGACTTGCGCTCAGAACCTAAGTTCTGTAATGACGAAAATGCTGCTTTAATTATATCGTTCATTTAATTGTAAATACCAGTAGAGGTGTAGTTGGGTGGGGTCACTTGGACACGGCGTACGTTTTTTTTTTATTGTCTTTTGACCGGAATGCAGTAACATTACTATATTTGGAACAAACTCCACCCGTGTACAGTTGGTTATGAAGTAATTTAGTATTCAGGCACTTCCTTCTTTACTACTAAAGCACTGGTTGCTAGTATTACAATTATTGTTACCATAGCGTTTTAGATATATATATCCTTTAAGTGTCGTTGGAGTAGTGTTGTTTTCTTTTCATTGGCGGGTTCTTTTACATACTGTACAGAAAATAATTTAAATAACTTTATTTCCTCCTCTAACATTCCTAGAAGCTTGAACAGTTGTACACTACTACAAATTGTTTTAAGCCTACGTTACACGTTAAGTAACGTAAAACAAGTTAACTTTTACAAAGCACGATAGCAAATATAGATAAACACAGATCCAAATATTTCAGTAAAACACACTGAATGATCTTCATCAGATTCTTACAAAACAACTTAAGATCTACGTCATATTCGTATTTGAGCTTCGAATGCGTTAAAACACTTTACACATCACATTCTTATAATTTTCTAAGTGTTTTAGACTTTTGTTAAACCTTTTGATTTGATTGTTTTTCATCAAGACGTGTAGCTCTCTCTAACCAACATTTAAGCCAAAACATTAAAACAGTTAAGAAATCACAGATACTGTTATAAACTAAGTTAATTATCCAGTGATTTGGCTGTAGGACCTAAAGAGCATGCGCCAATACTCTGTAACAAATAAAAGCAAATACGTGCTTTGAGATAGAGGTTTATAAAAGATCAGTCAAAAAGCTGGTCAAATACAAGTTGTACCAGAGTGGTTGCGAGTCTTGCAAAGAGTAGTTAGCAAGACAAAGTGGTGAACAGTCAATCCCATAAGACGTCCGCTGCTTAATAATATAGGCTTGACACAACAAGCATGTCTGTTTCCAAACTGACTCAACAGTTCTAATCAACATATAGACGTGAATTTAGTACGAAACCTATATAAAACATAAGGTTACCCTTTAAGCTGGACAACGAAATGTATATTCTTCTTACTTACAGCTGCACGATACAAAAATAACTTTCTTCTGTAGTGTCAAGAACATGCGGATTGTTCAAATGACATTTGGATTGTTCCCAAGTATCCACTCTTCCCATGGAATGTGTTTGAATGTAGAAAATGAGCCTCACGTACAGTTGGATGGAGTAAAAGACGGCTGTGGTATTGTGGTCTAGTCAGGGGTTCTGTATTGGGACCATACCTTATGTTCTACAAAACGGTACTGTTATTGACATACCATATACGGATGAGGTCGTACAACCATCACCGTTGCTACATGTAGATAACTGGATGAAAAACAGGTTAACAATCAAACAGAAGCTAAAAGATGTGCTGGAAGCAACCACGATGAGGAATGGGTCATACTACTAAATTTACTTATTTTAAGTAGACTCATCGACCCACGACTTACAATAATGTTCCAAAGTTTGTAATGACAACTGAGTATCTGCGAACATCCGCATATCACAACAAAAACCCAACATTAATACTTCCCCTCATCACATCAGACGTTGGTCAGTTGAGACTTATTTGCTTAAAAGTTAAATCACTGATATCACTTATTATAGAGCAGTAGTAGTACTCTGACTTATCTGAAATGAAAGAAAATTCCCTTCAACTCTCTAATCAGTTTCAGTAGTTTTCAAGTTTTATACCATCAAACTTACTTATACAGTACTGTGCAAGTGTTGGTACACAGTCAATTATTGTATTTCAGACTACTTTCAAGGAACAATGGAAGGTAAATCACAGATACAAAATCAAAATATTATTAATCTCTATATTTAGTACAACAGAAACTCAGTGAAAGTGTTTGTGTTTTTCTTTTGTTTTAATAACTGCAGACAGTCTTTCAAGTATCGTTGTAACATATTTAATCAAATTATTATTTGGGATTTTACTCCAAATGTTTTTTGGAAGTAACTTTTGATTTGTCAAGTTTTTGATCTATCAAATCCCAGATCTACTCAGTTGGGGTGAGGTAGGAGATATGTGAGGACCATTGCATTGTTTGAATGACTCCAGCGACTTCTTTCTTAGTTAAGTAATTTTTGTACGTAGGTTGGACGAGTGTTTAGGGTCATTATGTTCTCGACAGTAGAACTTTTATCAACAACACACAAACAGCTGAGTATACCATGACGGATCACTATCTTTCATCTTTCTTTTTTTGCAGCCGAATTTTGAATCAACTATTTCAAACTTTGACTGATCAGTCCATAACACCAATCATCAACCGTCAAGTTCTTTTGTACTTTTTAACAAATTTCAGTCTGTTGACAATGTTAGTAGGTCGAAGTGAAAGGTTATTTAACTGCTACACAAACAAATAGTTGATTATCGTTCAGTTTTCTCGCTACTATAAAACTGGACAATTTTCTATCATTTGGTACATGGTTGTTTATCTCATGCTTGAGATCAGTAGCAGTCTTCCTTTTGTCCTGAAGGCTGTATAAACAAAGATATTTAACACCTGTATCATTCATTTGAGGTGTTCTATCTTTTCCTTTTATATTTTCAAATTCACCTGTCTTGGTCTAATGATCAGTGGTGTACTTGACAGTGTTTAGTGACCATTTCAAGTCTGTAGCAATTAGTTGGAGAGTCCAACCAGCATCACGTAAAAGCTTTGATGAGAACTCTCAGCTCCACTGAAAATCCTATATGCTTTTCGGACCGTGACATGACAACAAAACATAATATATAGTTTTAAACATTTTTTTTTTTATCAAGGTTTATTTGTGGAGTGCTACTAACTTGATTTCTTCTACCATATACCGGTACCACATGTTAGCTTCTTACTATATAGTTAAGACACTGTATGTGGTACCATGACAGTTACTTCAGACCCTAAGTTGCATCCGTATGTTCATTCAACAGAAACCTTATGACATGTTCTTGGTACAAGTATATGGTAATTACAAGAATGATAAGTATTCTCATCTGATTCATTAAACTGTCAACATGGATCAGTGAAACATTACCATAGTTATGAAATTCATATTATGTGATGGTATGGAAGGGTTAACAACATAGAATTGAGAGAATGCCAAAATATTCTGTTGCCCTAACACATTTACATAGTACTGTATATTTGTTTATTTTGCTTAGGTTTGGTTTAATAATATTTCTACGAATATATTTATTCCGTTCTTACTGTATTTAAGATCACTTATCGTATGAAATAAATATTAATATATCTAATACTATAACACAGAAATTAAACCATGGATAAAACTGGGATTACTGTCGTACTATTGTCAATCAGACGTTTCTGTGATTTAGCATTGTTGTTTAACCTGAAGGAAGTCTGACACAAGTTGACAGGGGTGGTCTTAATATTTCGAACCTCCCCCAACTGTTTAAGACCCAATTTACGGATCGTCTCTTTATTAACAAATTACATTTTTAGTACGTGGAAAAGCCAGCAATTAATAGTTACATTTTAATATAGAACACAGTAAGCGGAGAGCCAGCAAATAATAGTTACACTTTAATATAGAACACAAAAAGCGGAGAGCCAGCAATTAATAGTTACACTTTAATATAGAACACAGTAAGCGGAGAGCCAGCAATTAATAGTTACATTTTAATATAGAACACAGTAAGCGGAAAGCCACCAATTAATAGTTACACTTTAATATAGAACACAGTTAGCGGAGAGCCTGCAATTAATAGTTACACTTTAATATAGAACACAGTAAGCGGAGAGCCAGCAATTAATAGTTACACTTTATTATAAAACACAGTAAACGGAGAGCCAGCAATTAATAGTTACATTTTAATATACAACACAGTAAGCGGAAAGCCACCAATTAATAGTTACATTTTAATATAGAACACAGTAAGCGGAGAGCCAGCAATTAATAGTTACATTTTAATATAGAACACAGTAAGCGGAGAGCCAGCAATTAATAGTTACACTTTAATATACAACACAATAAGCGGAAGCAATTAATAGTTACACTTTAATATAGAACACAGCGGAAAGCCACCAATTAATAGTTACACTTTAATATAGAACACAGTAAGCGGAGAGCCAGCAATTAATAGTTACACTTTAATATAGAACACAGTAAGCGGAGAGCCAGCAATTAATAGTTACATTTTAATATAGAACACAGTAAGCGGAGAGCCAGCAATTAATAGTTACACTTTAATATAGAACACAGTAAGCGGAGAGCCAAAATTAATAGTTACACGTTAATATAAAAGACAGTAAGCGGAGAGCCAGCAATTAATAGTTACACGTTAATATAAACGACAGTAAGTGGAGAGCCTGCAATTAATAGTTACATTTTAATATAGAACACAGTAAGCGGAGAGCCAGCAATTAATAGTTACACTTTAATATAGAACACAGTAAGCGGAGAGCCAGCAATTAATAGTTACACTTTAATATAGAACACAGTAAGCGGAGAGCCAGCAATTAATAGTTACACTTTAATATAGAACACAGTAAGCGGAGAGCCAGCAATTAATAGTTACACTTTAATATAGAACACAGTAAGCGGAGAGCCAGCAATTAATAGTTACACTTTAATATAGAACACAGTAAGCGGAGAGCCAGCAATTAATAGTTACACTTTAATATAGAACACAGTAAGCGGAGAGCCAGCAATTAATAGTTACACTTTAATATAGAACACAGTAAGCGGAGAGCCAGCAATTAATAGTTAGACTTTAATATACAACACAGTAAGCGGAGAGCCAGCAATTAATAGTTACACTTTAATATAGAACACAATAAGCGGAAAGCCAGCAATTAATAGTTACACTTTAATATACAACACAGTAAGCGGAGAGCCAGCAATTAATAGTTACATTTTAATATAGAACACAGTAAGCGGAGAGCCAGCAATTAATAGTTACACTTTAATATAGAACACAGTAAGCGGAGAGCCAGCAATTAATAGTTACACTTTAATATAGAACACAGTAAGCGGAGAGCCAGCAATTAATAGTTACACTTTAATATAGAACACAGTAAGCGGAGAGCCAGGAATTAATAGTTAGACTTTAATATATAACACAGTAAGCGGAGAGCCAGCAATTAATTGTTACACTTTAATATAGAACAGAATAAGCGGAAAGCCAGCAATTAATAGTTACACTTTAATGTAGAACACAGTAAGCGGAGAGCCAGCAATTAATAGTTACATTTTAATATAGAACACAGTAAGCGGAGAGCCAGCAATTAATAGTTACACTTTAATATAGAACACAGTAAGCGGAGAGCCAGCAATTAATAGTTACATTTTAATATAGAACACAGTAAGCGGAGAGCCAGCAATTAATAGTTACACTTTAATATAGAACACAGTAAGCGGAGAGCCAGCAATTAATAGTTACACTTTAATATACAACACAGTAAGCGGAGAGCCACCAATTAATAGTTACACTTTAATATAGAACACAGTAAGCGGAGAGCCAGCAATTAATAGTTACACTTTAATATACAACACAGTAAGCGGAGAGCCACCAGTTAATAGCTACACTTTAATATAGAACACAGTAAGCGGAGAGCCAGCAATTAATAGTTACATTTTAATATAGAACACAGTAAGCGGAGAGCCTGCAATTAATAGTTACAATTTAATATAGAACACAGTAAGCGGAGAGCCAAAATTAATATTTACACGTTAATATAAAAGACAGTAAGCGGAGAGCCAGCAATTAATAGTTACACGTTAATATAAAAGACAGTAAGCGGAGAGCCTGCAATTAATAGTTACACTTTAATATAGAACACAGTAAGCGGAGAGCCAGCAATTAATAGTTACACTTTAATATAGAACACAGTAAGCGGAGAGCCAGCAATTAATAGTTACACTTTAATATAGAACACAGTAAGCGGAGAGCCTGCAATTAATAGTTACACGTTAATATAGAAGACAGTAAGCGGAGAGCCAGCAATTAATAGTTACACTTTAATATAGAACACAGTAAGCGGAAAGCCAACAATTAATAGTTAGACTTTAATATAGAACACAGTAAGCGGAGAGCCTGCAATTAATAGATACACTTTAATATAGAACACAGTAAGCGGAAAGCCAGCAATTAATAGTTACACTTTAATATAGAACACAGTAAGCGGAGAGCGAGCAATTAATAGTTACACTTTAATATAGAACACAGTAAGCGGAGAGCCAGCAATTAATAGTTAGACTTTAATATACAACACAGTAAGCGGAGAGCCAAAATTAACAGTTAGACGTTAATATAGAAGACAGTAAGCGGAGAGCCACCAATTAATAGTTACATTTTAATATAGAACACAGTAAGCGGAGAGCCAGCAATTAATAGTTACACGTTAATATAGAACACAGTAAGCGGAAAGCCAGCAATTAATAGATACACTTTAATATAGAACACAGTAAGCGGAAAGCCAGCAATTAATAGTTAGACTTTAATATACAACACAGTAAGCGGAGAGCCAAAATTAACAGTTACACGTTAATATAGAAGACAGTAAGCGGAGAGCCAGCAATTAATAGTTACACTTTAATATAGAACACAGTAAGCGGAGAGCCACCAATTAATAGTTACATTTTAATATAGAACACAGTAAGCGGAGAGCCACCAATTAATAGTTACATTTTAATATAGAACACAGTAAGCGGAGAGCCAGCAATTAATAGTTACACGTTAATATAGAAGACAGTAAGCGGAGAGCGAAAATTAACAGTTACACGTTAATATAGAAGACAGTAAGCGGAGAGCCAGCAATTAATAGTTACACTTTAATATACAACACAGTAAGCGGAAAGCCAGCAATTAATAGTTACACTTTAATATAGAACACAGTAAGCGGAGAGCCAGCAATTAATAGTTACACGTTAATATAGAAGACAGTAAGCGGAGAGCCAGCAATTAATAGTTACATTTTAATATAGAACACAGTAAGCGGAGAGCCAGCAATTAATAGTTACATTTTAATATAGAACACAGTAAGCGGAGAGCCAGCAATTAATAGTTACACGTTAATATAGAACACAGTAAGCGGAGAGCCAGCAATTAATAGTTACATTTTAATATAGAACACAGTAAGCGGAGAGCCAGCAATTAATAGTTACATTTTAATATAGAACACAGTAAGCGGAGAGCCAGCAATTAATAGTTACACGTTAATATAGAACACAGTAAGCGGAGAGCCACCAATTAATAGTTACATTTTAATATAGAACACAGGAAGCGGAGAGCCAGCAATTAATAGTTACACGTTAATATAGAACACAGTAAGCGGAGAGCCTGCAATTAATAGTTACACTTTAATATAGGACACAGTAAGCGGAAAGCCAGCAATTAATAGTTACACGTTAATATAGAACACAGTAAGCTGAGAGCCATCAATTAATAGTTACATTTTAATATAGAACACAGTAAGCGGAGAGCCAGCAATTAATAGTTACACTTTAATATAGAACACAGTAAGCGGATTGCTTGTTTGTTTGTTTTTGAATTTCGCACAAAGCTACTCGAGATCTATCTGTGCTAACCGTCCCTAATTTAGCAGTGTAAAACTAGATGGAAGGCAGCTAGTCATCACCACCCACCGCCAACTCTTAGGTTACTCTTTTACCAACGAACAGTGTGATTGACCGACACATTATAACGTCCCCAAGGCTGAAAGGGCCAGCATGTTTGACGCGACGGGGACGCGAACCCGTAACCCTCAGATTACGAGTCGGACGCCTTAACACGCTTGGCCATTCCGGGCCCGAGCGGATTGCATTAGTGCATATTAAGAAATGTAAAAAAAACTGAAAACAAGTCGACGGAAGTACTTACAAGTTCCTGAAGTATCGAAATAAGTAAATAATTAATATATTTTGAACCACAATTCAGCGTGTGTATGATTTTACTCAGAAAGAATTGTCTAGAATCTGGATTGAACGCTAAGCGTTGATCCATTTGAAAATTATAAAATACAAATTGAAATAAATCGAAAATTTCAGTCATAGTTGAATGTTATATACTGCAGCTTTATGTTATATATTTGTGCTGTTAATTATAACAGTTTTTAAACAGGCACGTTGTGCCACAGATGACGTCCTAATCTTGGTAGCCAACCTAAGATTCATTGACTTTCTGGAGTCATCCAGTCTTTTTCTTCTGTTGAATCTTTTATTATGACAATGAAATAAGTACTAACTTGTACAACCGTCATAAAAAGTGTAGAATACAACTTCACAAACAACAAACTAACGGATCTACAAACTAAAAGCCCCTAAATTCATCAACACAATCGACCACACAAACTTTCCGACACGAATCTTTCTTTTCTGAATATGGCCCGTTTCACGAGAAACGAGAAACAGGTAATGTTTCGATTCCTTTGTCTTTCACCTAGCGGTGAAAACCTGGTGCACTGTTACGAATAGTAGACTTTATTCTACACTATAATTACGTGAATGGCTCGGTGACTTCTGAAGCAGGCATATTAAAGTTTAACTCAGCACTAAGAAGAAAAACTGTATTTATCAGTCACAAACCATCCTTATATAACTATAAGATGGGAAAAACAGTATATTTATCAGTCACAAACCATCCTTACATAGCTTTAAGATGGGAAAAACAGAATATTTATCAGTCACAAACCATCCTTACATAACTATAAGATGGGAAAAACAGGATATTTATCAGTCACAAACCATCCTTACATAACTATAAGATGGGAAAAACAGTATATTTATCAGTCACAAACCATCTTTACATAGCTTTAAGATAGGAAAAACAGGATATTTATCAGTCACAAACCATCCTTACATAGCTTTAAGATGGGGAAAACAGGATATTTATCAGTCACAAACCATCCTTACATAACTTTAAGATGGAAGAAACAGGATATTTATCAGTCACAAACCATCCTTACATAACTTTAAGATGGAAGAAACAGGATATTTATCAGTCACAAACCATCCTTACATAGCTTTAAGATAGGAAAAACAGTATATTTATCAGTCACAAACCATCTTTACATAGCTTTAAGATAGGAAAAGCAGGATATTTATCAGTCACAAACCATCCTTACATAACTTTAAGATGGGAAAAACAGGATATTTATCAGTCACAAACCATCCTTACATAACTATAAGATGGGAAAAACAGTATATTTATCAGTCACAAACCATCCTTACATAGCTTTAAGATAGGAATAACAGGATATTTATCAGTCACAAACCATCCTTACATAACTTTAAGATGGGGGAAACAGGATATTTACGAGTCACAAACCATCCTTACATAACTTTAAGATGGGGGAAACAGAATGTTTATCAGTCACAAAGCATCCTTACATAGCTTTAATATGGGGAAAACAGGATATTTATCAGTCACAAACCATCCTTACGTAGCTTTAAGATGGGGGAAACAGGATATTTATCAGTCACAAACCATCCTTACATAACTTTAAGATGGAAGAAACAGGATATTTATCAGTCACAAACCATCCTTACATAACTTTAAGATGGAAGAAACAGGATATTTATCAGTCACAAACCATCCTTACATAGCTTTAAGATAGGAAAAACAGTATATTTATCAGTCACAAACCATCTTTACATAGCTTTAAGATAGGAAAAACAGGATATTTATCAGTCACAAACCATCCTTACATAACTTTAAGATGGGAAAAACAGGATATTTATCAGTCACAAACCATCCTTACATAACTATAAGATGGGAAAAACAGTATATTTATCAGTCACAAACCATCCTTACATAGCTTTAAGATAGGAATAACAGGATATTTATCAGTCACAAACCATCCTTACATAACTTTAAGATGGGGGAAACAGGATATTTACGAGTCACAAACCATCCTTACATAACTTTAAGATGGGGGAAACAGAATGTTTATCAGTCACAAACCATCCTTACATAGCTTTAATATGGGGAAAACAGGATATTTATCAGTCACAAACCATCCTTACGTAGCTTTAATATGGGGAAAACAGGATATTTATCAGTCACAAACCATCCTTACGTAGCTTTAATATGGGGAAAACAGGATATTTATCAGTCACAAACCATCCTTACATAACTATAAGATGGGAAAAACAGTATATTTATCAGTCACAAACCATCCTTACATAGCTTTAAGATAGGAATAACAGGATATTTATCAGTCACAAACCATCCTTACATAACTTTAAGATGGGAAAAACAGGATATTTACGAGTCACAAACCATTCTTACATAGCTTTAAGATGGGGGAAACAGGATATTTATCAGTCACAAACCATCCTTACATAGCTTTAAGATGGGGGAAACAGGATATTTATCAGTCACAAACCATCCTTACGTAGCTTTAATATGGGGAAAACAGGATATTTATCAGTCACAAACCATCCTTACGTAGCTTTAATATGGGGAAAACAGGATATTTATCAGTCACAAACCATCCTTACGTAGCTTTAATATGGGGAAAACAGGATATTTATCAGTCACAAACCATCCTTACATAACTATAAGATGGGAAAAACAGGATATTTATCAGTCACAAACCATCCTTACATAGCTTTAAGATAGGGGAAACAGGATATTTACGAGTCACAAACCATCCTTACATAACTTTAAGATGGGGGAAACAGGATATTTATCAGTCACAAACCATCCTTACGTAGCTTTAATATGGGGAAAACAGGATATTTATCAGTCACAAACCATCCTTACATAACTATAAGATGGGAAAAACAGTATATTTATCAGTCACAAACCATCCTTACATAGCTTTAAGATAGGGGAAACAGGATATTTACGAGTCACAAACCATCCTTACATAACTTTAAGATGGGGGAAACAGAATGTTTATCAGTCACAAACCATCCTTTAAGTGTACGAATCAAACTGTGTACGAATTTGTATGTTTGCGAAGTATTTTCATTAGGTAGCCGTTCAGGTAACATGTAAGATTTATTGTACATACACCAATCAAAATATAGTTCTGATACATGACGTTTCACAGTAACTCTATGTTAGCCGTAGTTTCAAGAATTGGGGATGGGGTGGCGTACATATGATTACATTCAGACACTCATCGGCACAAAAATTCAGTTACAAAGAACTACGTAACACAAACACCATAAAATAAGCATTTCGTGACAGACATGTTGGCTTTAGCACTTCATGATACAAATCTTCACGATAGAACGCTTCATTTCACAGACACTCATTGACATAAGCACTCCCTGACGTAAACACTGTGATACAAATGGCTTACGGTCCATTTTCGTTAATATTCGACAAGGCGTTAAATCAGAAACGTCGCACACGTGGTTATTTCGTGGTTTATCAATACATATCGTTACTTACATATCGAGTTATGTTTTCAGTAAACAATAAGTAAAATAGCACTTCCTCTTTCGTACACTACTTATTTCTACATTTTAATATACCAAGATCTAGTTACTAACTATACTTACTGGCATAACTTTAAGAGTAGGGTAGCCTATCCTTGAAGAAATACGGGGGACACACCCCCTTGAAAATTATTCCTATTTACACACTGTGTTTGCCAACACAACATACTTGTATATATAACATTATACATCAAAATTTTATACCAAGGTTTAGTTAGTAACTATAGTTACTAGCATAAAGTTGGCTCCAAACATAAGGGTGCATGGCCATCTATTATGTAAGATGTGAGGGGAGCATGTCCCCTTAAAATTATTCCGATTTGCACACTTTGTTTGCCAGCACAACACACTTGTACTTAAAGCATTATACATTACTATTTTATATCTTTTCTGACAACAAACATTAGTTACACACTTGAGTAAAATCACCATGGACAAACAACTACAACCTCCAGGACCTCCATTTTTCAGTCTTTGATAATCCCTTAAACAAAAGTGAAGGTACCCAACAATCAACAAAAGCACATACACGTTGCAGGAACTTCCATTATAACATATTTTTTCTTCGATCCTTCTCTAATGCTTTAGGTGCATAAGATGCAGACTGTGTGTACATCTTAGGGGATCTGACTTGTGTATCTGTTCTAGGTTTAAATCCAGCTTTAGATTATTTGTTTTTGAATTTTACGTAAAGCTACACGAGGGCTATCTGCGCTAGCCGTCTCTAATCTAGCAGTATAAGACTAGATGGAAGGCAGCTAGTCATCACCACTCACCACCAACTCTTGGGCTACTCTTTTACCAACGAATAGCGGGATTGACCGTCACATGATAACGCCCCCACGGTTGAAAGGGCGAGTATGTTTGGTGTGACGTTCGATTTTAACCCGTGGCCTTCAGATTGCGAGTCGAGCGCCATAAATATCTCCCATATCCAGTGTTGGATGTCATTGGTATAATTAACAGGGTGGTTGTGACGTCATAGTTTTTAACATTTTCTGTAACGTATAGCAATGGTATACATTATTCTCGTAAGTTCTTTATTAATTCTATGATGTTTTGATTTTCGGAGAACGTTTCCGCAGTCTCCAAGCGCTCAAGTTTAATAACACTTTATTACAGCTGAAGGATAGTAGCCATGCGGTGGTCGAGTGTAATTCACTCTACTGAGAACCAAGATAACAAATTTGTTTTTTAATCTTTTGAAAGGAAAGAACAAAAATTTAATTTTAATATTCTGTTCGTTTTGTTCCGAACGACAAAGCAACACAACAGGCTATCTGTACTGTACCCATCACTATATCTAACGCCATCCGTTATGGGCCCACAATAAGCCCCCAAGGTGCAAAATTTAAATATGTTTTTAAATATTAATTACCACGGACTATCTAGCTTACTAGCTAAAAATGTTTTAGAATGTACAACAGTTTTACAAATTATACCTGACCTTTAGTCCTCGCCTTTAACAAACATGCGTATTCTTTCAACCATGGGGTCGTTATAATGTATCGATTAATCAGTCTCATCATTTGATGAAAAAAAGAGCATCTCAAGAGTTAGCGGTGGGTAACGTTGACTAGTTTCCTTCCCTCTTGTATTTCACTGCTAAACTAGAAACGGTTAACGCAGATAATCCTCGTGCAGCTTTACGCAAAGTTCAAAATAAACCAAACCTTCAGGTCTGGATTCTTAGCACTATATAAAAATGATGATTTCGGCCCTAGCTCAACTAAACATTTTAGGCCAAATTTGTATCGTGCAAAACACGTGTCGTCAACGATGGATACAGCGATCGTAGATTGCTTGAAATACTAATATACCCTGCTTATACACATGAAACAACAACCAGAGGATTGTATAACAACACAATAGGCTTAATAATATTGTTGTACTGCAATGCTAGTTAATTATAACACTATATAACACAAATTTTGTTCCTGGATAGTATGTGTTATTTCTTAATTGCTGGTGTTGTAAAAGTACAGAAAATGGCCATTATTCCCTTCAAACTTTGCTTTTGAGACCTGGATAATGAAATTTACAAATTAACCTATTTTCTATGTAAAAACGGGCAAATTTGCACATTTTCATTTACATAAGGTCTGAATAAAACAACACATGAATCAAGATTTAAACGTATTTATACTAAAGTTATACAAAAATGTTTAGAAGTGAGTAGTTTTTCAAGATTTGTGATTGTAATGTGAATCACTTTCACGTATTAGCCCCCAAATATAGTCTCCCATCATGTTTTCGTTATACGCTCCTTGGTAGCGGTGTTCAGAATCCAAAATATTTTGGTGGAAGCGCTCGCCTTGCTCCTCTGAGTATGCTCCGATGTTCTGCTTGAATTTATCAAGATGAGCGTCAAGGACATGGACTTTCAGGGACCTCCTGCAGCACGTTTTGCCGTAGTTCTTCACCAGAGCCTTAACCAGTTCCACATAATTTTCGGCCTTGTGATTGCCCAAGAAACCCCGAACCACTGCAACAAAGCTGCCCTAAGCTTGTTTTTCCCTCCTACTGAGCTTCTTGGGGAATTCTGTGCACTCCAGGATCTTCTTTATTTGTGGTCCAAATAAGACACGAGCTTTGACCTTTGCATCAGACAGCTTAGGGAAGAAGTCTCGAAGGTACTTGAAGGCTACAGACTCCTTATCAAGAGCTGTGACGAATTGTTTCATAAGGCCCAATTTTATGTGCAATGGTGGGGACAACACCTTCTGGTGGTCCACTGATGGCTCACAATTGACATTGTGCTTCCCCAGAGAAAACTCGGTCCGTTGTGGCCAGTGCTTCCTGTTGTAGTGCGCTACGGTGTCCCTGCTGTCCCAAAGGCAAAGATAAGAAGGAAACTTAGTAAAGCTTCCTTGGAGACCCATCAGGAATGCCACCATTTTGAAGTATCCAATAACGTCCCAGCCATACTTACCATACATCAAGGCAAATGCTGTCACAGAGTACTTTTTCACTCTTGTCTTGATAAATTGGCCACATACATAGCAAAAGACGTTTGGAGAATGCTTGCAGCTTCTTGATGCCATCTCTGATAAAATCAGATAGGTCTATGTGTTCACTTCGGCAGTTAAAACTAAACTGAAGTGGCGAGACCCTGTATTTATATTACTATGGAAAGTTCTAGAAAATTCCAAAGGGTTCTTGAAAATTCTCTATCAGCTACTCAGCACTGAATCTACATGGAATGTTCTGGAAAATAGGTAAATTTGAAAATTTCAGTACTCAGGTCACAAAAGCAAAGTTTGAAGAGAAATAAACAGGTCTTTTCCATTTACTTTAGACATAAGCAAATGGGAAATAACATTTTTTGCCCAGGAACAAGAAAAAGTAAATATTTTGTTACATAATGTATTCACACCTTTCCAGCTTGGAAAAGGTGTTTAACACCATAACAAATGTTGTTGTAACAAAGTCAATATAATTAGTGTTACGGTCATAACAGTGCTTTTTGTGTTCCAAGCAGCCTGATGTGTTCTGGACTAAGCGAAACTCGTTGTAGGTAATGAACATGGCGGACACAGTGCAGATGAAACACTATTATTCACACTCATCTTACTTGATAAAACCCTAACGGAGTAAAATAAATAATGTAATTTTAAAAGCATAATAGGCCAAACAATATTGTCTCATTACAAACATAATTAATTGTAACCATGGTTCTCTAAGGTTAGAGAAGGACGTTCACCCAATAATAAACAATTATACTTGCCCGGCACTAACGCCATTAAACATTCCTGTCTTAACGAAGAAAGGGCACACTACTGTCGAGTGGACTCCTGTGTGACCTTCCGAGTCCAGTTCCATGCGAAGCGATTCTTCAAGTCCAATACAAGCAAACTTGCTGGCACAGTAGTCGGTTAGCCTAGGCACACCACACAGTCCAGCCATACTAGCCATAGATACCAGGTGGCCATGGTTAGCTTCAATCATGTCAGGTAAAAAAGCCTTGAGAGTCTGTTGGAAAAAAAGAAATTTTAAAAACGCTTTAATAAAACACAGGTTTAGGTGTATGAAACTAAGTTTCTCACAATAACTAAATGAACATTTATAACTCTGAAAACACAGGTTTAGATGTATGAAACTTAGTTTCTCACAATAACTAAATGAACATTTATAGCTCTGAAGACACAGGTTTAGATGTATAAAACTAAGTTTCTTACAATAACTAAATGAACATTTATAACTCTGAAGACACAGGTTTAGATGTATGAAACTAAGTTTCTCACAATAACTAAATGAACATTTATAACTCTGAAGACGCAGGTTTAGATGTTATAAATTTGTGTTTCTCACAGATAGTTGTAACTAAATGAACATTTATAACTCTGAAGACACAGGTTTAGATGTATGAAACTAAGTTTCTCACAATAACTAAATGAACATTTATAACTCTGAAGACGCAGGTTTAGATGTTATAAATTTGTGTTTCTCACAGATAGTTGTAACTAAATGAACATTTATAACTCTGAAGACACAGGTTTAGATGTATGAAACTAAGTTTCTCACAATAACTAAATGAACATTTATAACTCTGAAGACACAGGTTTAGATGTATGAAACTAAGTTTCTCACAATAACTAAATTTATAACTCTGAAGACGCAGGTTTAGATGTTATAAATTTGTGTTTCTCACAGATAGTTGTAACTAAATGAACATTTATAACTCTGAAGACGCAGGTTTAGATGTATGAAACTAAGTTACACACAATAACTAAATGAACATTTATAACTCTGAAGACACAGGTTTAGATGTATAAAACTAAGTTTCTCACAATAACTAAATGAACATTTATAACTCTGAAGACACAGGTTTAGATGTATGAAACTAAGTTTCTCACAATAACTAAATGAACATTTATAACTCTGAAGACGCAGGTTTAGATGTTATAAATTTGTGTTTCTCACAGATAGTTGTAACTAAATGAACATTTATAACTCTGAAGACGCAGGTTTAGATGTATGAAACTAAGTTTCTCACAATAACTAAATGAACATTTATAACTCTGAAGACGCAGGTTTAGATGTTATAAATTTGTGTTTCCCACAGATAGGTGTAACTAAATGAACATTTATAACTCTGAAGACGCAGGTTTAGATGTTATAAATTTGTGTTTCTCACAGATAGTTGTAACTAAATGAACATTTATAACTCTGAAGACACAGGTTTAGATGTTATAAATTTGTGTTTCTCACAGATAGTTGTAACTAAATGAACATTTACAACATTAACGTCACAAGATTAGGTGTATAAAACTAAGTTTCTCACAGAACTATCAAAGTACAGAAAATGTTAATAAACAAAGTTTTATTCAACTTTCATGATCAAGGATACGACCAACGTTTTGCTTTTATTCACCTTTCACAAAATGTCCATGTTTTTTTTAACCTGTACAGTCCAGAATGGAATTAAAATGTTCGTGGTTGATACAAGTTCCACAGCAGAATATGTGAACCGGTTTCCCTTATTTAACGTCTACATTCAATTAGACGGGTACGTCTAGCGTTTTTAACTTAAGTTTCCCAGTGTGTCTGTGATAAAAGGTAGCGAATGGATATGGAAAACGCACAAGTTTCGTCTATTTATTCAGTAGCGAATTACTGAGTCGTGACTGACCATCGGTATTTAGGAAAGATTCCTGAGCCATAACAACTTGAAGTCTCTGTAATAGATGCCCGTGCTTTGTTGAAGACGACCTCGCAGGATAAGATAAATTTTATCCACGCCATGCAAAACTGCTGTAATGGTTTTGATATTTAATGGTTGGACGAAAGATGTATCCAGCAGAAGGAATTTTACCTTGTTTCCCAAGTGGAGTTAATACCAATTCTCTGGTTTAAGCAATACAACAATGAATTATAGTAAAGCATATTAACTCACGTTCTTGTTCTAACATGAGTGGTTTAATTTAAGTTAAACTTTGGTATTATTAACTTGATTACTTAGTGGCTATATTCTATCTTCTTGATGTTCTTTTATAGTTGGCGTGGACGAAATAATTGGAGAGTTCTTGAATATTACATTTTCCCAGAATGGTTAGCTATGTATAACCATCATTTAGGAGAGAGCTTTGTTTGTTTTGAATTTCACACAGGTTTACTGGGGGACTATTTGCGCTAGCCGTCCCAAAGTTAGCAGTGTAAGACTAGAGGGAAGGCAGCTAGTCATCACCACCCAACGCCAACACTTGGACTACTCTTTACCAACGACTAGTAGAATTTGCCGACATATTAAAATGTCCCAACGGTTGAAAGGGTGAGCACGTTCGGAGTCAGGATTAGAATCCGAGATCTTCAAGTTGCTAGTCGAGTGCCCTAACCATCTGATCGTGCCAAGCCCCCCAAAAAGGAAAGCTGTTGAGTATTACATTATGAATATTTTGACGTGTGTAGCTTACATCCAGAAAACAGGAATGCTTTTAATAATTTTCCTCCAGGTCATGGGTTTTCAAAATTTGCCAACCGGAGGATCTGACCCCCTTCAACGTGTTTACTGTATAGTCAGACCATTTCCAATTCAAAATAGTTTTTATTAGGTGTAACTGGTGTATCAATATACATAGTTTACTACCTTTAGAGCTTGAAAAACAATGAAAGATTTAAATATGAAGAAATAACATCAAATTTTACGATTTACTTTAAATGTGAAGGATGATACGGGTTTACTGAAACAGTCTTGTGAATTTCTGGTTCAATGTCCGACAGTTTTAAACAAAAATCCAGTTCTACGTCTTTCTTATCTCTATACTTCGGTTTTATACGCGTCAATCCAACTGTAAGTCAACGGTATGCCAAGTAACGAATTTACATAATTCATTTTTATGTTAATTATGATAAATAATTTGTGATTTATATATAGTACTAATTAGTTTGATAATGTCTTAACATTACTCGTTACTCTTTGAATAAACGGTAATTTAATAAAGCTGATGTATTATTGTGCATCCCAGGGGTCCACGGACCACAGTTTGGAAACCTCTGCTCCAGGTTGTTTTTCCATGTATAACATATGCTACAGAATGGAAGCCTGTTAAACATTTCATATCTTCTATCGAAGAAAGTAACGCGTTCAGATAATTCCCATGTTCACCTCTGTCAAACTATTAACATTGATTATTACCTTAGTCCATAAAACCAGTAAATAAGCTGATAAGGTGTGACTGGTAATTTGGTCCATAAGAAACTGCTAAAAAGATGTGTGTGTGTGTGTGTGTGTGTGTGTGTGTGTGTGTGTGTGTGTGTGAGAGAGAGAGAGAGAGAGAGAGAGAGAGAGAACACGTTACAACATTTTCAGCCTTAATACTATTAAAGTTATTAAAGCATTGGTGAATAAACCATCCTCCGACCAATCATTGAAAACAGACTACTCTGACCAGAAATACCACAGTTTCGTGCTTCCTGTGAAGCACGCGACAGAACGTGTACCGTTCTTTTCGAGTGTTCCTTAATTCGTGTTTGAAGTGTTTTGAATAGTTAAAAAATATAACCTGTCATACAACGAGGTCATAATACTTATATAATAAAGTCTGTGTGACGAGGCACTGTAGTTGACACAAAATGAATTCCACTTTCTGGTCTAAACACAATATCCACATTAAATTACGGATGTTTTTGTTCTACCTACTCTGTACACGTGGCTAAATACATTAGTACAAGGGTCACAGGTCACTGTGGAACATTTGACCTTAGATGAATGATGTTGATTTCTTTCAAAAACCTTTTAAACACTTTTTATTAAAAGAAATAAACTAGTTTTTTATGCTCTGTAAAAGAAAGTACCGTCTACATTTTTCTTCTACTAATATGGAATAAAACTCTTGAAATTTAAATATAATTCCGTAAACATTTTCTTATAAAAACTCTCGACTCTCAATCATCGATCACAGTGAGTTTCAGCGTTGTTCAACAGTGAAATAAAGCTTAGCATGTTATTTTTTTCAAGCGAGAAGAAAACTGTGACGTGTTCATTAGAAATCACAGACGTGTAATCACCGTATCTTCTGTACGTAATCATCTCGAATCTCGTTACACAATTATTTAGCCAAAGTTTCTGTTTTACCTGTAAAAAACAGAGTCAGATTAACCCGGCATAACCTCTGACGCTGTTCTTTATTCGTTTGTTAATTGGTTCTGAGCACAAGGTCCGACAGTCTGATACTTACACTATAATAATCCATCTAGTTTATGTTTAAAGGTGCCAATATTGGAAACTATTGGCCTGACCAAAAACATCTGTTTCATGAACTCTTGGTGAACTATACAAAGCATCGTAGTATGTGCCCACAGATTTTTTATATAAATTTTACCATTAAAAGAAACTTTTGACTGGTCTTTAACGAAAATATTTGCAAGTTAGTTTCTCTCTATTTTGTTATAACTTCTTTATAATGCATACACTGTGAAAGATAGTTTTGGTAGTTAAATGTTGTCTACTGATTTAGCATAATGTTTTGTGACAACAATGGATCTATTGGTCCATCTCGGCTCTAAACTATTAAGTAAAAGTCCTTATCATTCACAGTTTCCTCTTAAACTCACTTAAATTAACCACCTCTACAACATCCGAAGGTAACATACTTCAAAAGCGAACCATCGTATAAGAAAAATAAAACTATCTTAGCTGAAAATTATTTATAATCTGACAAAATTTGTACTTGTGTCACTAGTGCTAGTATGGTCACTGTTAGGTAAGAAAAAAACAGATACATCAATATTACACACATCGATCAGACACTCTCAAACAATATTACACACATCGATCAGACACTCTCAAACAATATTACACACATCGATCAGACACTCTCTCACAATATTACACACATCGATCAGACACTCTCTCACAATATTACACACATCGATCAGACACTCTCTCACAATATTAAACACATCGATCAGACACTCTCAAACAATATTACACAATATCTAAACACATCGATCAGACACTCTCTCACAATATTAAACACATCGATCAGATACTCTCTCACAATATTAAACACATCGATCAGATACTCTCTCACAATATTAAACACATCGATCAGATACTCTCTCACAATATTAAACACATCGATCAGATACTCTCTAACTCTTCTTTTTCGAAGAGAAAACAGATTATCGTCATCACTGATTACTGAGAAAACAGTTTGAGAGATCTCAACTTTATCTTGTATGACAAACTCTCCATCCCAGGCACTCTTCTAGCAACCATTCTCTGAACCATTTGAAACAATTTAATGTCTTTCATGAGATAGGGCGCCCAAGACTGAACACAATATTTCAAATGTGGCCAACCCAGTGACCTGTAGAATGAACTGATAACCTCTTTGTAACCTCATGTTGCTAAAAATATTTCGTAAATTCGTATTTGCGCTTCCGCTAGCAACAGCACACTTATCAAAACTTCTCGCAGAAGATGTGAAACTAATGGGTCTAAAATTACTGGGACAATTTTTATTACCTCCCTTGAAAAGTAATAATGAATTGTTTATTTGTTTTTTGAATTTCGCGCAAAACTACACGAGGGCTATCTGCGCTAGCCGTCCCTAATTTAGCAGTGTAAGACTATAGGGAAGGCAGCTAGTCATCACCACCCACCGCCAACTGTTGGGTTACTATATTACCAACGAATAGTGGGATTGATCGTAACGTTATAATGCCCCCACGGTTGAAAGGGCGAGGATGTTTGGTGTAACGAGGAATTCGAACCCGCGATCCTCAGATTACGAGTCGAGTGCCTTAAGCACCTGGTCATGCCAGGCCTCTGGTAATAATGAAATCGTTTTATTTAGTTTGTCCGATTGCAAGTTCTATAAATAAAACCTGTTTTAATTACTCGTAAATAACAGTTAACCTGACTTCACTGGATTTAAACCTAAAGTAGATACACAAGTCAATGAAAAACTATATAACCAATTAGTTCACTCTGTCTGCTTACTTAACTTTGCTGTATGGTTCACTCATACGAAAAACAAAATATCATCAAAAACAAATTGTGAAATGTTAGGAAAACAGTGTGTGTCATGTGATATCACTCTAGTTACACTGTGAAAAAATGCATGCTGTGTTCTAATAACGCAACATACAATCTATTCACACTGTGATTGGTTTCTATATATAGTCCAAACCGTGTGTTACGTAACTTAACGTTGAAGGTATTTTAATACGTTTTTTTTCTTTACAGGTTATAAGTAATAATTGTTATATTGTTTCTTTTTAACGTTTCAAATTATTTTTTATTATATATTGTACTGAGATAACTTGAGCCTTACTTAAACTAAAAACTAGGCTTAACTTGTTGATTCCGAATAACATAGGGCCAAGTCTCAGTATTTATTTGCTTGTTTTAGAATTTCGCGCGAAGCAATACGAGGGCTATCTGCGCTAGCCGTCCCTAATTTTGCAGTGTAAGTTAGTCATCACCACTCACCGCCAAATCTTGGGCTACTCTTTATCCAATGAATAGTGGGATTGACCGTCACTTTATAACGCCCCCCCTGTTGAAAGGGCCTGCATGTTTGGTGTGATGGGGATTTGAACCCGCGACTCTCAGATTACGAATCGGAAGCCCTAACATCGTTTATACTGGAATTATTATTATTAATGACTAGTTGTAATAAAAAATAATACTTATAAAAACGGAAACTACGTTATCTCAGTGAAATAGGTGAATGTCATTTATTTTTGGTTTTTGAGTTATCATGTGATAAAAAGAAACGGAGAGGAGAACAAGAAATGCAAACTTCTGTTATGATATTTACAGAGATTACCAGAACGTGCGACTCAGTCATTACATTACCAAAACTTGTGACTCAGTTATAACATTGATACTGTTATAAAAGAAAACACTATACAGTATTTTCTGATGACCTACTGGGACTGGGAAGATATTTAAAATACCATTTCGATTAACTGTCCAAGCCATCCCTAGATACACAGTGCTGCCATCTACCCGATATTCTGCATTTTACATAAAATAGCCTACCTTTTTTTTTTTGTTGCTGTTGTTAATTGTCCTCATAAGAAATGGTTCAGTTCCAAATAGCATAGCAAAACGTTTCGGTCGATCGCTCGCGTGGTGTCTTAATTAGGTTTCATCAAACCTCGAGATCAGTTAACGTTTTATGAATTTAAAATTATTTGTTCTTGTTTGATCCTTGACCATGCTACTGATTGCATGCAATAGCTATTTAAAAAAAAAAATCGTAACAACATTCAGCTATTCACAAAAGTTGTATATTTGTCGCATCTGACGTGTTCCAATGGGTCCAGTAGCTCAGCGGAAAGTTTGAAGGCTTATAATGCTAAAAACCGGGTTTCGATACCTGTGGTGGAATCGGCATAGATAGTCCATTGTATAGCTTTGTGCTTATACTACAAACAAATCGTTTCAGTGAACCAATATAAATGGTTTGTTTTCTGACATTCAAATGGTCACAACAAAAAGTCACTTTTAAAATGTATAACTTAAAATGTGTACCTAGTCTGTAACTGAAACTTTGTTTGTTTATTGATGTTGATTTATTATTATTAAAACTAAGCTTGTCTTATGTCACTTAATATTTCGTTCATTTGTAAAGTTCTTTGTTTTTTAATTTCGCGCAAAGCTACACACAAGAATTTGTGCCAGCCGTCCCTAATTTAGCAGTCTAACCACCAAGGCACTCGACTTGTAATCTGAGGGTCGCGGGTTCGAATCCCTGTCAAAAATGTGTTCGCCTCTTTTAGCCGAGAGGCGTTATAATTTCACGGTCAATCCTACTATTCGTTGGTAAAAGAACAGCTCAAAAGATGGCGGTGGGTGGTGATGACTAGCTGCCTTCCCTCTCGTCTTACACTGCTTTTTGTAGTATTACGATTTGCTTTAGTATTCTAATCAGCTGGGTTACGAATATCGCTCTTCACTTATCTTTATATCTTCTTAAAATTTATTATACCTATTGCACTTTAATAAATACACTTTTTAGTCGACCCCTAACGAGAATTCATTTGTTTCTTTTGTTATCTTCTCACCACGATTATCAAAACCTGTGTCTTAGTGATATAAGCCCTCAGACCTACCACCAGAGGGCAAATGGTTTTTTGTTGTTTTTTCTACTATTTAAGTAGATTAATCTGAAATTTTTTTTCCAGGTTTAAGCACCCACTTGGAAGAAAACAAAAAGTGTGTTTTAATAGGAGCTATCATGTATTCATTTTTTAAAAACACTTTTCGTGTAGGAATTGGCTTCGGTTACTGAACACAGTTTTTTTGTGTTAGAAAAACGTCACTGAGATGTTTATGTACGTTAATGTTTAAAATGAAGCTGATTCACGGAAAACTGAAGACAAAACAAACAAACTACTTGACGAGTATTTAAAAATAAGAACATAAAACTTCCATATCATCACGTGGTTAGTAATGTAACAGTATTCAGCAAGTGACCTGGTTCAAATTCAGCTTAACACGTAACACAGGTTTACTAATTTTAGTTGTCACAATGCTGTTTTTTGTTTAATTCATATGTACAGCAACAACAACTTTTATATTAGGTAAGTTTTGATTTGCATACAAAGTTTCGACCTATAAGATGCGATAAAAATACTTTTCCAACTATTTATTCAGTTACTGACCACTGATGACCTATATTTTGTTTTTATTGCTCTAAACTACATTTTAAATAAGTCTTCTCAATCAATTCTAAAAAAGTGCTCAGCTCTTCAATTTCAATAGTGAATAAACATGGACTCGAATCACTTCACAAATAAATACACATTGTCTTGCACGTTCGATTACCAATCTTGAGTTAACATTTTACCCTCAGAACTTGGCATATAATATGGACAGTATTTTCAGTTTGTCTTATGCGCGTAAGTGTTGTTAAAATTTAATCATTTTATACGTTGTTGTTGTTTTGAATTAAGCATAAAGCTACACAATGGGATATCTGTGCTCTGCCCACCACAGGTATCGAAACCCGTATTTTAGCGTTTTAAGTCCGCAGATATACCGTTGAGCCACAGTTGTTAACAACAATAACAAAAGGAAAGAAAAGCACAAAAAACACACACAATTCTGGAAAGACTAGATTCCGAATTCTTTTGTCAGTGTTATTATTCTAAATAACAAAACATTTGTTTGGTAACTTGTCAGTAATGTGAGCTTGCTTCGTTATGTAATGAGTTACAATATTCTATATTTTGAAACCTGTGAAGCATTGATGGATTTTTTGTATCAAATATATATTTTGAATAAAAAAACTTTCAACTAGTGATCGCTTTTAATATTTATTTCTTCTAGTGTATAGTAAAATAAAGTATCCATATTATTAAAGTAGGCTTAATAAATGTAGCGCGCTAAGCAGAATTCGTTGTTACCAGCCGACCGAACTTACAACATCAACGAGGCTGGTCTTTAGGACACATTCGACTCGTAGTCTGTGGGTTGTAGGTTCAAATGCCGTCACCAAATATCAGATATGGAAATACTATAATGTGACAGTCAATCTTACTATTTATTGGTAAAGAACAGCACAAGAGTTGGTAGTAGATATTCTCGACGAGCTATCTTTTCTGTAGTCTATCACTTCAAAATTAAGGGCTACTAGCATCGATACCCCTCAAATTGTTTTGCGCGAAATACAACAAGCAACTATAAATATACTCTTAAGTACAAGCGAACATCGAGTCTGTCTTATAACGATCATGTTCACACACGTTGACTTTAAAGTTTATCATTTTTCACTGAAAAAAGGCCTTAACAGTGTCAGTTATTGAAATATTAGGCTAAAACGACATTATAAATTCACTGCAATTTGACTTAGCTTTCTAACGTTATCGAAAGTACTGGTTTATTTTAGATAAAAATTAGCTTATTATAAACAATCTAGAATATATTATCAGTCATTTCACTAAATTAACATATTTTGATTTTTTTTTTTAATTACGAGTAATTTCGTATGCGACATTGTGCACGATACCGACTGTCGTGTGTTGAGCTTTGTGTTTAAACAGCCATAGTTGTGGAACCCATAATGAACGTAAAAGTGAAAGCCTTAACTCCTTACGTAATACAGAGATAATTCAACATAGGATAGTTTGTTGAAAAATATTAGGCTGTGTTGAACTCTAGGTCAACGTTTCTCAACCTTTTTGATAGCAGGAAACAGTTCTCTGCTTCCCTAAAATGTCGTGGACCATTATAATAATAATACAATGAAAAGCCATTAAGATTTAAATATGAATAATTCTGTCAATTATTTGTTTATTTCTAACATTAATAAGTGAAGACTAGAACTTAGTTTTTGTGCTGCACAACTTAACACTATTTCTAATTGTAAATAAACAAGATTCTGTTTTCTAAACATACATTCATATTTTCCCCTATTTTTCTTCAAGCAGAATTAAAATTTGGAACCTGAAGGACCAGGTCAAATACTCTTCAGATGGGTAACTTACTTTTTACTTTGCATGTTATCGTTGAATATCTGCCTTTCTTTACTGGCTTCCAACATAGGATTTTCACATTAAGTTTCATTCTCACACAAGTAACAACAGTAGGCTTAACTCCAGTATCGTACAAGTAACAACAGTAGGCTTAGCTCCAGTATCATAGCATAATCATAGTCGGTAACAAAGCAGAATAATTAGCTAGCAATAAAGAATAACAACAACATGAATTTGCACTTTATACGTAAAACTGTGCAGACCGAAATTGGTATCCCTTGTTGAATATCCTAAATACTTCATTTTAAATTATATGGGTGTTAACATTCCTACAAACTCTTGGAACTACGTAGAATCGGGAAATTGAAAGTTTGAAAAATAGATAACAAAAAAAGAAAACGGAAGATAGTTAGCCAGTTTTTAAATTAAGCATCAGTAACTAGCCTTAAATTTAAAAAAAACAACAACATGGTTGTTTAAATCAAATTAAACTTGTCAACCACGTAGCGAGGTTTAACCAATTTTTTGTTTCTATCTTAAGGATAAAGATAGTGTTGATTTCGTCCATTATATTCACTTAATACAAATAAAATTTATATAGATATAGTATATTAAACACTGTGAAGGAAACAATGAACAAAAACGTTCCTACGTAACAACCAAATGATTAAAGCCTACAATTACTTTATTATTATTATATAATAATAACCAATTTTGTAACCGCAACGTAATCATCTAACAACGCACAATTCTAACCTTACTTCGAGTATCTTAATAAAATTTGGTAATTTTTGTACTAAACATTACAAGTCTATTCCAGACAAAAATTCAGGTTTTAATAATGTATTTTTACGACAGATGTGTTGTAACTGTAAGGAGCTTTTATTGAGTCAAACTGAGCTCTGAATTAGTTTATGTTAAGAATAAAACTACTTTTCCATCTTGGTTTTCACACTTCACTTGTATAACACCTAGAACTCCCACATAAAGTTTGTTCAGTAAAACTAGATTTGATTGTTTTCTATATCTAACACCAACTCTAGCAAATTCAGCAATGAATAGCTGATTTGTTTTTGTTTCTATAATGACTGCGTATTGTAACAGATAATTAAGTTATTTATTATTACAGCCAAGACTTTTCAGATCTGAGTAAAACTGCACTCAGACCATTTCAGAGCTAGCAAGCTGGAAGCTCTGTGTGGGTATTAATACTTTATTTTAATTAAAGTTTTAATACCCATACCAGTCGTCTTGAGAATACAGCTTTCCGCTCAGCGCGAGCTGTGACGGAAATCAGAATTTTTTTCCCATACAAGTTTTTTTTAATCTAATTTCTCATTTTATCTTCTCTTGTAACAATAAGTACAATTTACACAAGAAATTTAATATTAACGTGTGGACTCGTATCCTATGTAGTCGGGAAGAACTGTAAGCAAAAATATTAACAAGCACAAGAAACAGAATGTCCTACAACCACTATAATTTAAAGGACGTTCTAACTAACCTAGTTAAAAAATGTTACTACTTAGTCGAGCCAAATACTACAGTGACATGATAACGAAATATTTCCAAATCTGTCTCTAAACAAACCAACCTTGTAGTGTTATAAGCAATTATTAATCCTTTCTAATTTTTTTTTTTTACATCGTAAATGTCATTTCTGTCAGATTACAATGGTAGAAGATAAATTTAAAATGGGCAACAAACAAGTCACGTTATGCAGAAAATTGAAGGTTAAAAATATATTTTAAAATTTCCTTTTAAATTACAAAATAAAAACTTGTTTAGATATCAGGTTTAATGCCATACTTTCAAAGTCTAATAAAATTTGTAAATATGTCATGACATGCGCATTTTGATCATCGTTTCATGGACATAGTCAAATACTTGTGCAAGTCACTTGTATGCAGTCTGCACTGGTCTTTCAATCTCGTTCCACCTTGAAAGTAATCACAAATCTATAAATAATCGTGTTTATTCTTTGGGTTTCAGCATAATAACTGTCAAAATCAGATTTATATGCACATAACTTGATTACTAAGCTCTTGTCTTCAAAGAATATCCTTGGCCTACATAAAACCTACACTGATGAAATAAGATGGGAACATACTGCCGTTTTGTCTCGGCCCTCTTTGCGAATACAAATTAAATTAAAGTTCTGTGTATACCCAAATGCACTCGTATTGCTTGCTGAAGGATTTGCTCTCAAAGGTCAATAATAAATAAGCCATCGTGGACCCCAACAGTGCTGTACCATTTAGGTTCATAAAAAGTAACTTAAAAATTCTTATGTACATATGTATTAAGAAAATCACCACTGTTGATTACCTGACTCTACACTTACAAGACAAAGCTGTAATATTTTCCCTTTATGATTTGTCTGTAAGTGAAACTGAAGAACGGATAACATGGCTGTAAGAGGAAGTTAAAATGTCGACAAAGTTCTCTCTATTTTGTAAAACTATTATATCAGCCATTTTAAAATTTTCTGTTTCATGAATATTACGCGAGGGATGTCTGCGTCAGCCATCTCTATCTTTCAAGTTAAAGAACAGATGGAAGTCAGATAGTCAACGCCACCTACTGCTAACCTGAGCTACCACAAATGACCTAACCCTAGCTACCAATAAAGAATTCAAAGCTACTTAGCAATGAGTGGTTGTTACTAGCTGCTTTCCCTCTGTTCTATCACTTCCAGCTTGGGTGTGACTAGGGTAGATAGTCTTCGAGTAAATTTGCGCGAAATTCAAACAAACAAACAAACTGATTTTCTTTTAAAGTAATGGTGCAACACAAGTGTTGGAATTAGGCTTAATGTTATTAAACATAAATATTCTACTTTTATTGGAAGAGGAAGAAGTGATACAAGATGCAAGTTTGAACGTTTCTTTGGTGTAGTGTGCTTACAACACAAGTTTCTTTATTGATTTATCAAAGAGAAAAAATACAACACATTTTTTTTTCTCTCAATTCTACTCTACGTAAATATTTTGAAAACAGAATTTTAGCATCTCAAGTCCATAAACTTAACGCTGTCCCACCCGGAGACGAACAGCTTATGATATTCAGCTATACTCACTATCAGGTTGAATTTTAGCTTCGCTCTTGTTAAACAGATGGCTCTTCTCGGAATCTAATATAAATTATAGTTTAAATGAACTTAAAAACAGAATGTAAAACGATGTAGACATATTTCTACAAAAGTTCGGTGCACGTATTTTTCAGGATAACGTCTTGTTGTAATTTCCTATAAATAATTTTCAAGTTTCGTTTTTCGAAAACTTAGCTTTCATTTCTCTCCTTCTAAGAATTTTATCCTCTTTACATTTCTTGAACAACGGTACCTGTTTAGTTTGACACTTTTCTGTTATTTACTTAAATTTATTTAAATATTTTAAACAATCTATTAACTTCAAACATATTTCCCACTTTCGATTTCAGTTATGAGATAATTGCACAAAAGGAAGAAGTAAAACCAACACCTGTTTAGGATAAACCCTTTCTTGATAAATTCTGTTTTCTCAAGTACAGTAGTAGTATAGTTCTTTCGTTCGCAGGTTATTTTAAATTATTGGTAAAAAATAATTCAACGTCCAGTCCGTATAACGATAATAAACTACTTTATTTCTTCCTTTAACGTTTCTACAATTTCTACACTTGTAAGCTACTATAAATTGCTGTAGGCCAACGTTACAAATGATGTTAATTAATGGAAAACAGGTCAACTTGCTTGTACAAAGCAACCGTGATAGCTAACACACGGGCTAGTTAACTTTATATTTTTAAACAATATTCACACTTCCCAGTTATGTTGTATTTATAATCTCGCTTCGAATATATAAAAAACCAAAAAAAAAATTAATGTGACATTCTTATAATTTTCTAGGTGTTCTATGCCTTCTAGCTAACAAATTACAGTGTTAAAAATATAGCTTACAAAACTATCTTTTCTTCCACTTATATTAATTCACTAAAGTTCTTATGCCTACTTTCATCACACAGTTTTTACGAACCACTATGAAACTTTAAATATTTGAAATATTTAATAAAGGTCGGTAAAGATTTAAATTAGCACGTCTAAATAAAACAAAAAAAATACTATTTTGTTTTAATATTCCATTTTCTTACAATTTTTTATACAGTTTATGGAAAAGGCTGAACAATATTTTTTGTAAACGTGTTCCAGGTAAAACGTTTGTATTAGAAACTGTCTGTACATACTGTAACGCCTTCAACATTTCTAAGCCTACTTTCTACGTAACAGTATTTACTGCCTGAAGAAGACCGTGAGTCCGAAACGTTCCACGACACAAATTTGTATTTAGACATTTTACTTTATCTTTTATCACTTTTTATCTGTTTTTAATTATTTTTTCTTGCATCTTGTGGAATGAAAGTCATTCAAGAACCACTCAAAATATTGACTCCTTTCGACTTAAAGCAATAAAGATCTCCATCTTAATTTTACATTTTCAAATAGTTTTGGTTATTTTTTTTTGACTGCCTTAATTCATAAAATAGGAAACTTATTAATAATATTAAGGAAAAGTTACAATATCGCAAAAATTGTGCAGACTAAATGAAACTTGTAGAAGCGAAAAATAAACGATCAATATTTGATAATTTGACCAAACGGGACTACTGTAAGAAAGCTCGTACTTTAAACGTTCCAGAATTTTCGGTCAGTTATCTGCGCATTTTAAGGTAATAGTCTAGAATGGCAATTCTCAATGCGAGGTCTACAAGCCACGTTGTGTTACTGTTAGTGTTGTGAACAAGTTGTTGTGTTATTGTTAGTGTTGTGAACACGTTGTGGTATTGTTAACAAAGTAAGAAGATGTCAGAGTGATTACTGACGAAAAGTTTGAGAAAATCTATTAAGTTGAACAGGCCTGCACTCTGCAACCTATCAACTAGTAAATATCAACTAGTAAACTAGCTGGTAAATAATATGCCTTAAATATACAACAGTTATGCAATCCAAGAAAACGAAATCTGGGGCCTTATTCATGAATGACTTCGGGACAATGTCACTCACAGTTCTGCGTGGAATTCTTTCAAACTAGTCGTGTTAACATAGAAAAAAGTAATTTCACGCTTCAAATAATTATAATAATAAAAAAAAGTCTTTTTCAGTAGAATTATTGTTGTCAAAGTCAATAACCACGACTAGAGTAAAAATAATCGCCTCCACGTTGAATGACAGACAGATTAAAGACATTCCAAAAAAGGATTTTTGCCTTATCGGTTTGTTGAATATGAAGTAGGTAGAAGACAGATATAAATCTAACCCTAACAACAAAGCAAACATGTACTTCTCCGATGTCGCCTATCAACAGCATTGGCTCGGAAGAGGTATTACATCACAGCAGTAACTTGTTTAATAATTTTATTTACGAAAATAGCAATAATTCATTCGGGTTGTTCCAGCGAGTTCGGGGTTTAATTGTAAATTAGATTATGTGAACTAACTATACAAGTCCTTATTATAGCATGTTCTGATTACTTGTTGATTTTAGAAACAAAAAACGCGCACAGGAAAGAAAAATAAATAAACAAACTACCTTCCAAAATTGTCCCTAGTGACAGAACAGAAGAACAACAGCTAATAGAAAGCATCCACTGTGGACTTCTTTAATAGTAAGATTTGACTGCCTTTCTTATAACGCGTTCATACAGTGTAACTCCAAAGTACGAAACATCATTGTTTCCGTTTGGGGGCGCAGTACAGAGACAATAGTACCACGCAACTCTCAGATCCAGAGAATGGCACACTAGCCACTGGGCTAGCAGCATGCAGCCACTACACTTACCGCACTAGCCACTGTACTAGTAGTGTGCAGCCACTACACTTACTTCTTCATTGGTTTAACTATTTAAGAAATGACATGTCTGGAAAGAAAAATATTTATATATAATTCTTTTCATTCTTAACACTTCTTATAATATGTACCAGATATTGTTTAAAAATATCAGATCTAAGATATTGTTGTTCTTACTTAGACGTATCTGATTAAGAAAGACTTCGTGAAAAACTTACACACACACAAAGAACAACTCTCCATCTGATAAGTAAACGAGGGAAAATTAAAATAACCTAATTAGGAGGTTTAAATTCATTATTTTTTTTATCCTATCACGCATGTGGTTGTAAGTTTAAAAACGTTTTTCAAGGAGTTAAAAAATTGAAGACTTGGAATGAAATATTGTACGTCGGCAGTAAAAAAACATTAAATATATAAATAAACTACCTGGAGCACCCACCCTTAATAAGAGGTTATCTTAGGATATAAAAATGTACTTCCTTTGTGTAATTGTAAAAAGAGACAAAACTTCCGGTGAAGATCCATCTACACCATACAAAGTGGTAACATGGACGGACAATGCTATTATATTTATATATCATAGGTAAAGCTTCGAGTCTGTCTGAACACAAGTTTAACTACCCGAGTCTGTCTAATGAACACAAGTTTAACTACCCAGTTTTCTCCTCGTATCCTGCTCTGCGATCTTTCGTATCTGATTTTCGCAGATTGAATTAAAACAAACAAAATTCGTTGGTGATTGACGAAGCTGGATAAACTCACTTGATTTTAAATACTTACACAAGTATACACACACACACATAAATTATTGCATAAAAATGTATGTGTGTGTCTATATATACTTATTTCAAGCTATCCAGTTGGTATAATCACCAACGCTCACAAGGTGTATGTATCAAAGTGAACGCACGGAAAGTGGCTCATTGTTTAAACTTGTCAGTTGATCAAATGTCACTGAATATATTAACCATAACACTAAAAAACTGCGTTCAATTTTAGCTTTAAAGAACCACAAAACTAGGCTAAGTCAAGACCTGCTTGTTTTAATTCAAAGCCACACACATCGGATTTAATAATTATATGCAAGTAAAACTAGATTCACATTCTGCAGGGTTCTCAAAAGTGTTTTGTTTCACGAAAAATAAACCTAAAATTAAGAGTACTAAATATCTTTATTTCTGGCTTTTCATGTTTGCATGTCATGCTGTAATGTAGAGTACAGAGAGCATGACTGTTCTTGTGGTATCTCGCTCGCGCACGTTTTTCTGACTGACGTCACGCCAGTACAAATTATGTAACGTCACTTTCGCAAATTTTGACTGACTGACTGACTGACTGAGAGCACACTACTATATTGCGAGCGGTTAAAATAGGTGGCCTTTGACCCTTTGACTCGTAATCTGAGGGCCGCGGGTTCAAATCCACGTCGTACTAAACAAGTTCGCCCTTTCAGCCGTGAGGGCGTTACAATGCGACGGCCAATCCCACTATTCGTTGGTAAAAAAGTAGTTCACAGAGTTGGCGGTGGGTGGTAATGATTAGCTGCCTTCTCTCGAGTCTTACATTGCTAAAGTAGGGACGACAAGCGCAGATAGACCTCGTGTACAAACAAACATACGAGTTACATATCCTTGTTATAAATCTGGTTAAGTGTTAATACCCGTACCAGCCGTTCTGAGATATTTTTATTTCAAGCGAGTTTCTCGTCATCACGAATATCCTTGTTATGTCTCGGATTAATTTATACAATTCGAATTTCAACTGCGATGGTAAAAACCAAATAAAACGAGAAATTACGTGAGCTTTTTCTCCCATTTTAGTAGACAAAAAAATAGAAAAAGACAAAGGGTTATGGCTTCCTTTGCAATCTCGCTTCCCTCGTAAGTCAACCAAGACAAATGGAAGCCTTCTGAACTACATGGGTGACGAGTATCGACCGAGCGCACTTCTACGAGAACAACGTGGGTAGAGGTGAAGCATAGCAGGAGATCCCGTTAAAACCTTTCGTACGTACCACGCATGTACCTTTATCTGTTCCGTTTCTACAGCACTTTAACTAGCGAGTCTATCCGCTTTAAATGACAAAGTTGACTCTAAACATGCCAACTTTAATGAAGTATTTATAATAAAAGCATGCCTGCTTTCAGTGTATTTATTTTTAAAGTGGGTAGGTCTCGAATAGCCATCCTGACGCTTGTATGTTTTTTTTTGATATGTAATTAAAGGACAAAGTGGCCATATTGCAAAACTGAACATAATAAATACTAGTGAATACCTTGTGCGATAACAACACTACTTGTAACAAAACATACGTGACACAAATGTACTATTAAATATCTCGACTGAAATGAACCCTGTTTCTACTGTAGAAAATTCATATCTGTTCCTTTTCTTAATTTCGTGCAAAGCTGCACGAGAGCTATCTGCGCTAGCTGTCCCTAACTTAGCAAAAAACAGCCAGCTTGTCATCATCACACACCGTCAACTCTTAGGCTACTCTTTTACCAACGAATAGTGGAATTTACCGTAATATTACCACGCCCCCACGACTGAAAGAACGAGCATATTCGGTGTGACGGGCACATGACCTTCGGGTTAAGAGCCAAGCATCCAAACCACCTGGCCAGTGCAAATCTACGCAATGTGTTATCTGTACTCTGTCCACCGCGGGGACTTGAACCCCGAATTTCAGTGTCACAAATCAGTAATTTAGCCGTTGATCGACCGGACGATACTCGGATGTTGTTTTTTGTTTACCTGTGCGTGATTGTCTACAGGGTATTAAATTTACTTACATTATTTTCTTAGTTAGATTATTTTGTTTGTTTTATTGTTTTTCTGACAATTTTAGACTCTCCAGATAGTACTACAATTGTTGTTTTTTCACTATAAAGTTTTTACGTGTTTTTTGCTGTTTCAATATTACACTGCATTATTGGACTGATTTTACATGTTTTTCCCCTGGATGTTTCTATGTTTTTATCAAGATCGAACATATCTGGACGTGTAAAAAATCATAGCTCTGTATACTGTGTCACGACTTCCTCATCATAGGCCCTACAATAAAAAAATTCCATTAGGAATATGTAAACATGTTGAAGTTTAAATTTCTTTTGGAAGTAGAGATCGTAAAAATTAAGGAGACTAGGCTGGAGAAACTACATACATTATTATTTACACAAACTACAAACCCCTATTTTGGCTTTATGGTGTTACCTAGAATTACATTTGGTAGAGTCGACATAGAGATTTGTAGTGTGAGTAAATAATGTCTACAGCATCTCCAACCTTGTTTTATTTACTTTAATATGATCCGTATTCCAAGGTTTTTAAATTCGCAATTTTTTAATTTACCTTATTTGCAGGATTCTTTATTTTCAACTATGGACAAATGATTAGTTGATATGGTAGCTATCTTATACATTTTTAATGATAATAAACATAGCTAAGAGCTAGCTAGCTGATACGGTTCATGATGATTTACTGTGGCTAGTGACTATTTGATCACATCGGTTTGGAATGTAAAATGTTATGTTGCAACTGGAGATTGTCATGGAGATCTGTTTGAGAATATAGTAAGCATTTATAGTTTCTGTATAATTGAACTGTCTCTCCCTCTCTCTACATATACAATGCGTAGAAATGGGCAAATATATGTCTGGACTAAGACAATCCCAACTAATGTATGAAACCTTATCAACAGAAAAGCAGCTTCTAAAAAACCCAACAAAAACACCGCTTTAAATAAACCGTCGAGACTTTTAAAGTAATTATTTAACGACTGTGTGTAATAAAATATAACATCATTTGTTTTGATATTTTTACTTCTTCGCTTCATACATAATATGGGTTCGCTCCCTAAAGACACCAACTGTATAGTGTACAAAGCATTGAGTATTCTACGTTACAGTGTCTAATATGCTGAGTTTTTGTTGGTTGGTAATTTCTATTTCACCCTGTATTCAAGTGTTTTAAAGGAAAACCAGGTGTGTGTAAAAAAGCTAACTTCAAGGGGTAATGATAATATTTCAAACTAAAATTGTGATGTTTTTTTTTTTACCTTATGTAAAATACATATAAGAAAACAAAATTAACTTTCCAATACCCCTTACGACCCTCACAGTACCTTATTTGGTATTCTATAAAAGATTTGTTGTAGAATGGCAAGAGAATATTATTATGAAGAATAGCAAACGGGTCATTTTGACCGAATTTTCTTTTTGTGCTTTATCATATGAAGACAGCCTTAGCACTAGGTGTTGTTTAAACTGAATATTTACTGTCTTAGTTGCTTTTTGCTCGAACGTTCTATTATAGTTCTATGCAAATCCTTGAGAACCATGTTATGAACCACTTCCTTTGTTTCACGAACTTAGCAACGAAGAAGTTCACATACTTTATGAACCTCAACTATACCACACAGTAACTATTATGGTTGGTATAAGGATGCGCCCCCTGATGGTAGTAACAATTCTTCACGATTAAAAGCTAACAAGACTATAATAATAGGCTTAATCGAATATCAAACTATCAACTCAGTTACAGATTCACCAGTAAATTATTATCGTATATTACTGATTAAAACAAGAGGGAATCCTCAATAGCCGCGGCATTTTGAGTTTTTTTTTTTTTTAAAAATTAGAGTAAATTAACCTACGAGACCTTTTTGTCGTTTTTATTAGCTATATTTTTGAGAGTCAGAAGTACCAAGCGAGGGGCGATCGAAAACACAGTTCGATTTTGTTACTCATCAGTATCTTTCATAGCCAACCTTCATATTGAAGTTGATTTATGTTGGATTACAGTTAATTCATCTCAGGATCATTGAGCAAGGTCAAGTATATCACTCGAAAGCCTCCTGAGGCCAAAACTGTAATTAGATCTAAAATGGGTCAAGAGATTACAGTGATATGAGCTAAAAGTTTGTACCTGGGGTGTAAAAACCTAACTAAAAACAAAAACCAACTCAGAGCCATTCTATGAACTGCTTTGTCGTAAAAATGCTAAAAAAATTAACTAACTGTTCTGGTTCTTCGGTGAGCTGCTATCGAGGATATTTGTTTCGGCTCAAATCATTATCAAAATTTAACCTAGAATCTTTAAGATTTATGGAAAATAACTTTATTCTGTATATATGCACGTCAATCTGACTACAAAAGAGAAATCCGGATAGTACAGTAAGAGTAAGACAAATGTTACACTTGAGTTCACATGAGTCGCACTACACTTATCCCACTGAATCTACACTTGAGTTCACATGAGTCACACTACACTTATCCCACTGAATCTACACTTGAGTTCACATGAGTCACACTACACTTATCACACTGAATCTACACTTGAGTTCACATGAGTCGCACTACACTTATCCCACTGAATCTACACTTGAGTTCACATGAGTCGCACTACACTTATCCCACTGAATCTACACTTGAGTTCACATGAGTCGCACTACACTTATCCCACTGAATCTACACTTGAGTTCACATGAGTCGCACTACACTTATCACACTGAATCTACACTTGAGTTCACATGAGTCACACTACACTTATCCCACTGAATCTACACTTGAGTTCACATGAGTCGCACTACACTTATCCCACTGAATCTACACTTGAGTTCACATGAGTCGCACTACACTTATCCCACTGAATCTACACTTGAGTTCACATGAGTCACTACACTTATCCCACTGAATCTACACTTGAGTTCACATGAGTCGCACTACACTTATCACACTGAATCTACACTTGAGTTCACATGAGTCACACTACACTTATCCCACTGAATCTACACTTGAGTTCACATGAGTCGCACTACACTTATCCCACTGAATCTACACTTGAGTTCACATGAGTCGCACTACACTTATCCCACTGAATTAGCGGTTCTCAACCTTTCTTTCCCCCTCTTGAGAAGCGATTTTTCGTAGTGAACCCCACTTTAAGTTGTAATAGGTTTTGTAAAATAAAATAACCTTTCAATGTATTGAATGTAAACCGTTTCTGTAACACATAGTATGTAACATGTTTACAGTAAAATCTGGTATTGTCATCAGTGTTTGTATCCAGTAAACCTGAAACGTGACTCTAGAAACATAAGAAAAGAAACAAAAACCGTTTTACTAAACCTAATGAAACTTCTGAACTTGTCTTCAAGAATACAGTGTTTTAAATTTGACTCAACAGAAGATAGACATAGTTTTAACTGTCTCTGAATCAAACCATTGCTTACAGTAAATATTTTAATAAATTAGAAAGAAATTAAAATATTACTAAGACTTGTAGAACAAGGAGATGGAAAAGACACCATTACCAGGTTTTTCTCGCACACCCTTTAGAATTATCTCTCGAACCTCAAGGGGTTCGCGAACCACCCGTTGGTTTGGTTCATTTTGAATTTCGCCCAAAGCTATACGAGAGCTACCTGTGCTAGCCGTCCCTAATTTAGTAGTGTAAGACTAGAGGGAAGGCAGCTAGATATCACCGCCCACCGTCAACTCTTGGGCTACTCTTTAACCAACGAATAGTGGGATTGACCGTCACGTTATAACGCCCCCACGGCTGAAAGAACGAGCATGTTTTGGTGCGACGGGGATTCGAGCCCGCGACCCTCGAAATACGAGTCAAACACCTTAACTCACCTGGCCATGGCGGGCCTACCAGACATTATTGTTACCATCAGCTCATATAGAAAAATATCTGTGACCACAACTTTCAGATAACACCTATCAAGAAAAAATTCCAACTATCAGACAAGATCCAAACGCAGATGCGTTTGTTTTTGAATTTCGCGCAAAACTACACGAGGCCTATCTGCGCTAGTCGTCCCTAATTTAGGGGTGTAAGACTAGAGGGAAGGTAGGTAGTCATCAGCACCCAGCAGCAATTATTGGGCTACTCTTTTACCAACGAATAGTTGGATTGACCGTCACATTAGCATGCCCCCATTGCTGAAAGGGCGAGTACGTTTGGTGCGATGGAGATTCGAACCCACGACCTTTACATTACGAGACGAGCCATCTGGCCATACCTTGTCACGCAGATGTGAAACTAGTAAACAGTTATGAACGATCAGCTAAGGAATAGAAGTTGAATACCTGAAACGCAGAACGTTTCTAATGCCACATTAATCAAATTAAATAACATGAAAATCCAGGTGTTCGATTCCCCCTCTGTGGACTCAGCAAATAGCTCGATGTGGCTTTGTTATGAGAAAAACACACGTGCACTCTTTGAAAATCACCATTTCTGTTACTAATGATTTTGTTACATTATATGATATACCAAAACAGATATGAATGATTTAATTAGGGTTTTTCATCATCTAATTAAGTATTTTCTACATTATTAATAATTATTTAGAAACTGAAATTCACTAGGTGTTAATATAAAAATATACGTCACATTTGTAGTTCATTACTGTTAGCAAACAAGTATATAAGTGAACAGTGGGCGTTAATTTCTCTTCAAACACGGCCAAATTATTTGTGCTTTTATGAATGATATCCGTTTCAAAAATAAGCTAACTCTAAATTCGCACTTTATTTTACACAGAGGATCTAATTTCCATAAATGATTTTGATTTTAAATCAAATAATCCAAAGGAACTTATAACAGAAATAACCAATAATAACAATGTTAATGCACGTTACTTAGATTTATATGTTTATTTTATGGAAGACAAAGTAAGTTGATTATAAATAGAGATTTGATATATCCATCCCCAGCAGTGTCAGTTCGTCTATACGTTTAAAGAAAATTATTATTTCCCAGCCTAGCATGGCCAGGCGTATTAGGGCGTTTGACTCGTAATCTGAGGGTCGCGGATTCGAATCCCCGTCACACCAAACATGCTCGCCCTTTCAACCGTGGGGGGTGGGATAATGCGACGGCCAATCGCATTATTCGTTGGTAAAAGAGTAGCCCAAGAGTTGGCGGTGGGTAGTGATGACTAGCTGCCTTCCCTCTAGTCTTACACTGCTAAATTAGGGACGGCTAGCGCAGATAGCCCTCGTGTAGCTTTGCGCGAAATTTAAAAACAAACAATTATTTCCCAATTACAAAATAAATAACAATTTGTATCATATATAATTGGTCTATCTCGGCTGCTCCCATTCTAAATGTTAATTTTTAAAAATCTTATAGCCAGTCCTCATCATTCATATACTTAACCAAATTTTTCTTAAACTTATTTAAATTTACTGTCTCTACAACATTCGAAGTCAACCACCCTGTTAAAAAAATAAAACGTTTTGCTGAAGACGACTCCTATCCTGCCAACATTTATACTCTTGTCCGTCACTCCCACTGTTTAGTGTTAAAAAGGTGACGTATCAATCACTGCCACTGTTTAGTGTTAAAAAGATGACGTATCAACACTCCCAATTCCCTTAACAATTTTAAACACTTCAATCACTTCCAAATTTTGTTGTATCAAGAGAAAACAACTTGAGAACTTTCAGCCTTTACTCGTATGACAACCCCTATATTCCAGGCACCATTCTAGTATCTCTTCTGTAAACCCTTTCCAACAATTTGTTGTCCTTTCTAAAGTAAGATGCCCCAAACCGAACTCAATATCCCACATGTAGCCCAAACAGTGACATATACAATGCCTCTTAGACTTGTATTCAATATTTTTGTAGTTACAAATTAAACTCCTATTTATCCTACAACTAGCAACAGCACATTGCTTGAATGGCTAAGAGACTGATCAACCATTACCTGAAGATCCTTTATTTCATGACAATCAAATTGTAGTCATAATTAAGTTATTATACTACATTTGCATTATTTTACATTTATTATAATTTAAATATATCTGCCATTTATTTGCTCAACTCAATAAATGATCTAATTCCTTTTGTAAAGTAGTAGCATCCTCTTCACAGATAAAAACACCTTTATATCATCTGTAAGGTTAAGTAACTTATTGATTATTCCTTCATCTGTATTATTGATATAAGTCAAAAAGAGCAAAGGCCCCAAAACTGAGCCCTGAGATACCCCACTTGTGACCTTAATCCAGTTTGACAGAATTCTATTTGTAACAACTCTGTGCTGTTTTTCATCCGACCACTCTTCCATCCAAGTAGCTAATATATTCTCCATACCTATAGAGACAATTTGTTTAACAAGTCTTTTATGTGGTATCTTGTTAAATGCTTTCTGAAAATTCAGATATACAAAATCCACACCAATTACCCTCATCTACATAAGCAGTAACGTTTTCAAAGAATGTCAAAAGATTTATAAGGCAAGATTTTACATTAATGAAAATATGTTGACAATCCAATAACTTTCTTAAGTGTCTGTAAAACTTTTTTTTAAAGACTTTCCAAAAGCAATTCCCACAGCTGATATAAGACATGGATCTATAATTACTGTGACAATTTTTATCACCATTATTGAAAAGAGGAGTTACATCAGCTAACATTTCCAACCCTCTGGCACCTACCCACTTTTCAAGGACTGACAAAAATAATAGAAAACGACTCGTATATCTAATCCTTAACCTCCTTTAAAACCAGTATGCAAATATTATCGGGCTCCAGGGCCTTTTCCGTAAACTACCCAATCATTTTCTTAACCAGATCAGAATTAATGTAGTCGTATTATCTGATCTTCTTTCCACTTACAAACTGTTCAACGTGTCGTATACTGCTTATATCTTGATCAGTAAAAATCAAAGAAAAACAAAATTTAATAACCTAGCCATCTTGTAACCATCACATACTTGACTTCCTTTACCAACCTTCAAGGGTTCCAAACCCAGTTCTAACGTTTTGTTTACATTTAACGTGCTTACAGAAATCCTTATTTTTTTAATGAACTAATTTCATCAACTTTATTCTATAACCTTCTAAGTCTTCCATCATACCAGTTAATTTAAATTTCTTAAATTCATGATGTTTTGTTTTAATTTTATCTCTAAAACTTTTCGTAAACCAACCAGGTTTTTCACTTTCCTCTACCCTTCTTTTTATAATAAATATATTAACCTTTAAAAATTTTCCACATCTGACCAGCATCTCCAAGTAACTCAGCTACCAAATTCATAACGGATAATTCTGGTTGGATCCATTCAAAATTTGTTTTGAAATTTGTAACTAAAATATAGTTATTTGTTATCTCCACTTGCAGTAAAAAATCAAACCTAATACATCAAAGATCACTTGTACCCGGATGTTCCGCAGATTCTACATCCTAAACAGTTTCCAAAAACCTTTTCCCCTCGTGGCTAAATTCTAACATTTTCCAAACTGTATGTCTAAAATTAAAACCTTGAATGTTATATATATTATATGACACACATATACGTTCATCGCTTAAGATTCTTTGTGAGAATGGAAATGAAACTACATCGAACTTTCGTAAATAACGAAATTTTAAGAAGTATGAAAACAGGTTAATGTTTTCCTAGCAAATTAAAAATTATTCTAATATGACTGATAAATATGATAAATAATGTAATATTTGATAAATAATCGCAAATAATTCATTCGATTTCCTCGTTTTCAATATTGTTGTTAATCTTTTCACTGTTGTCCTTGTAACTAAATATTTCGCTACAAAGATGTATTCTTACAGTTTTGTTTAAAATATTAAAGGTAAATGTATATTCATTTCTTCGGAATGCCAGCCTCAACGGAAACAAAACATCCAAGAAAAAGTAGCCCTCCAATTATCCCTACATGTCAATTTCTTACTACCATAAAAGTCTCACCGGTTTCTAAATCTTGGTAGAAACGTAACTGACAAGAATACCAGTACGTGTAATAGTTGTCTAAATGCACTGTAGTTTAATCAAGATAAAATATGCTTTCAGTGATAAACAAAGTAGTAGGCAGTCTTTCTGTTTCCACGACACTAAAATAATCGTATTTTTCTTTAAAACAAACCAATAAACAATGTACACGTCAGCAGGAAGACGTGCAACCCAAATGGCAAGTCAGTTACTTGTTACTATGACAACCTGAAAACGCTAAAACACCACAACGTTAACTGTTAGCGCTCGGATTTATATATTAACGGTGGTTCAGTATCTCATATGAGCTTCCTATGTGTTGTGGGACTTCTTAACAATGTTATTCAGTACAATTTTAAGGAAAATAATAATACAATAAATTGTTGTATTGTAACAAGACAAAAAGAAATAACCCGAAGAAATAAGTTACTAGGTTTAACTATCAGGTGTACACGTGTTTCACTACCATGGTAACGGTCTGGAATTAATTATATAATTATCAACACCTGAAATGCGATTAAAAGATTAATATCAGTATTAGTCCTCAGTATTGACTGAGATTAATTAACTCTTAGAGTAATGACCCCGTTTGTCGAAACCGGATGAACTTGTTTCAAAGTTTGTTTATAATGTCGTTTTTTGTATGAATTGTAGAAAGATCGATCAGCTGAACTATTGAGTAATTCGATGGAAGACATCACAATACCGTTATCTATTATTCCATTGTTAATCTTTAATCCTACGATCGTAAGAACACCAGTGGTAAACCATGACAAATCTACAAGACGGTACACAGTCAAAATACCACTGGTAAAACGTGCGAGTTGATCACTGCTGTATAGTTATTGAACTTACCAATTAATGCCAGGTTTCTATATCTCTTGATAACTGTCGTGGACTTCAGCCAAATAATAATGGCTTCCAATCTGTTAAGCCTGTAAGTGGATTTCTTATAAACTATTTACTAATTTACTTAGGTACAAATCAAGAAATAAATATTTCCCAGATTTATTTTAATAATTTAAAGGACTTAAACTGTCATGGGGAGAGAAGGTGCTCGTAAAGGTTACGTGAGTACTTAAAGGTTAAACAGCACCTCTTGAACCTTTTTTGTAAAGTAAACAGAAATTCTGTTATTTTAATATCCTAACCGTCATCTGGTTAACACCTTTATGAAGTTCTTTAGACAGGAACTTTTCACATCCTAACCATCATCTGGTTAACAGTAGACTTGGTATTCCAACACACAAGCACATCAAAATCTTTTTGAAAGGTTTTGTTTTTTATTTGCATTCCATTAGTTTGTTTCTACTTCCCTACTTCTTACGGTAGAAATATATCCCTTGTTTTATTGGATTTTTCTACTACCAGAATACTCTCTTATTTTTGTAGATTGGCGACAGTCCAATAAATATGATGTTATCATTGGTGTCAAGTTTGAACATGAACAGACATGGTAATAAGACATAGAAATTATTGTTCACTGATTACATCAACAAATTAGCTGAAATGTTTTCTTAAACGTGATCAGTCAGACCGGTTTGGTTTGTTTTTCATTTCAAACAAGTTTTGGTTTTGCTTTGAATTTCGCGCAAAGCGACATAAACTGCGCTAGCTGTCCTTAATTTTGAAGTGAAAAACTAGAGGGAAAACAGCTAATCATCACCAGCAACTCTTAGGCAATTCTTTTATCGACTGGGATTGATGTCGCTCTTACGGCTCAAAGGGCGAGCATGTTTGATGGGATTGGTATTCGAACCCACGACTCTCAGATTACTATGTCAGGCCTCAGTTAAACAAAAAGTTCTAAAAAATACAGAAACCACTTAAAGCTGCAAATAATTTATCTTTTGATCTTTCTCGCTGAATCCTCGAGTCGAGTTACTACCCGTCATTTTAATCTCTACTGTGCAATGTTTGCACTCCCTCTGCCGGCAGAAATATCATACTTCTATCTATCTTGAGGAAATGCCAATCGGTTGATTTATTCCTTAAAAGTCAAGAAGGAAGTACAATAGAAGGATTGACACACGAAGTCATTAATATCACAGGCCTGCGATGGTTTTACTGTCTTCAAATTTTTACAGGTTATACAGTTATTCCTATACATTGAATCCAAAATGTTGTCCATTTTTCTCCATCATTTACAGACTTTTCACAAAACATCGTATGTACTCTTGTACAAGTGAATCATTTTCACTGGAATCTGAACACATTTTGTTATGCTTAAAATGTTGACAACCACTGACTATAAATTTCTCTAGACCAATCGCGACGTGAGTCTTATCGATCGTTCTAGAACCCAAACATAACAAATGTTATAATAAAAATGTTCATTATGGTAAACCAGTGGTTCTCAACCTTTTCGGACTTGCGACACACTACGACAATCTGAAAATTTTCGTGCCACACCTGGAAAGCCTTAACGAATTTTTTTAGGTACACGTTATACGGCAAGTGTTAAAAGCCTTAGAACTAAAACCACGGTCAAAGCAAGCGATATTAATGTCATCTGCACATTGACAATATTATCGCTTGCTTCGGCCGTGAGTGTCGTTCTAAGACTTTTTAACGATTTTGTGGTATAGCAGAAAAATAAAAACTTTTTATTTTTACATATGTTTTCAATGTAACGTTTGTGCCTGGTTCCGAGAGCATATCAAGTTAAAGAGAGGCTCTAACGTAGACAAACAAGTTCGCATTTCATCATCGACTTCGCAAAACCACGAAGATGCAAATGAAAGCAGAACTTCAACTGCTTTTGAACTGATTGCAGGATATGAATTTTTAATGGAGATCTAAAACTCAACCAAGCTCTTTTCGGGAAACAATGACTGGTAAAGTTTGTCGTTTCGTAAATCAACGAAACGTTCTTCCTCCTCAGTTGTAAGATTTATTGTCTCGTTGATTCCGAATGGATAGGTCACCCAATTATATTCGTCGACAGCAAGTGACGGGAAGTAATGTTTTAGTGCGGATTGCAGGTCGCTTAATGTGTTCAAAATCTGAAAGACAATTTTCTTCTTTGATGGACATTCGTTAACAGAAGGAAAACAATCAAAGATTCCTTTCGAGATCTTATTTTTCTACAGCGTCACCTTTTCATCGATTGTTTTTGAAATTCGCACAAAGCTACTCGAGGGCTATCTGTGCTAGCCGTCCCTAATTTAGCAGTGTAAGACTCGAGGGAAGGCAGCTAGTCATCACCACCCACCGCCAACTCTTGGGCTACTCTTTTACCAACGAATAGTGGGATTGACCGTCACATTATAACGCCCCAACGGCTGGGAGGGCGAGCATGTTTGGCGCGACTCGAACGCGAACCTGCGACCCGCAGATTACGAAGCGCACGCCTTAACGCGCTCGGCCATGCCAGGTCCCCCTTTTCATCGAAGGACTTCACTTTGGACGTTGTAGTAATAATGTTTTCAGATGGTCCTTGGAGACTTAAGTTCAGAGAATTTAATTTGTCAAACAAGTCGGAGAGAAATTTAACCTTCAGCCACCAGATCTCTTCATGAAAAGAAAATTCAAAACCTGCTTCCTCAACCTCCAAAAAAGAAATTACTTCAGTTTTTAGTTGGACAAGACGCTTTAACACCTCTCTTTTCAAAAGTCATCGAACTTCAGTGTGATACAGTAACTTTTTGTAGTCTGAATCCATCGCCTCACAGAGAAGAGAAAAAAGTCGAGATTGAAGTGGCCGAGACTTGATGAAATTCACCACTTGAATAACTTGATTCATAACAGACTGCAAATCTTTCTGCAAAGATTTGGAGGTGAGCTCCTCTCTGTGAATCAGGCAGTGAACAATCCTAATGTTTGGATTTTGTTGGCGCATCAGAGTGACGAATCCTTTCTTTTTTCCTTGCATTGAAGGACAGCCATCGGTGCAAACGCTGACACAGTTATTCCAATGTAATTTAAAGAGCAAAATGTTTTCATTCACCAACTCGAAAATGTCTTGGCCTTTCACTGTACTTTTAAAATCTTTGCAAAATAAGTATTCGTTTACGATTTTTCCATCTTTCATGAATCGAACAAAAGCCAGAACTTGAGCTTTTCCACAAACGTCAGTAGATTCATCAACTTGAAGAAACCATAACAGAAACAATTCATCATCAGGCGCTTCGAAGTGTTCGCAAACTTGATCATTCAAATCCGACGACAAGTCTACAATTCTGCACGAAATTGTGTTATTGGACAGTGGAACTTACTTAACCTTTTTGGCGGCATTCGTTCCAAGCATAGTTTCAACGATTATTGCTAACGCTGGCACAATGACTGATTCGACCTCTGTATGCGCTTTCTTGCGTTTTGCCAACAATTGAGCAACCTTATAACTTACAATCAATCCTCTTTGGGACAGCTTCATGCAATCCATAAGCTTCCTTGATTGTTCATGTTATTGAGCCGCGAGATTCTCGAAGTATTCTTTTGGTTTATCCTTCACAGCTGAATGTTTTGTTTCCAAGTGTCTCTTCAGTTTGCTAGAACAAGCGCCTCGTTCGATAAAGCTGCATTGCAGAGTAGGCAGAATGGTAATTGAGAATGTTCCGATTCCAAAGCGATAAAACCATATTCGATGTATTCGTTTTTGTACTTTCGTTTGATTCCTTGCTTTTGATTTAACACATTCTCCTTTGCAGCACCAGACTTACTTAAATATTTTTCCATGGATAAATGATAAAGTTAATTCATACACGATAAGCACGAAGTTCTACAGTTGATATAAAATTCCTACCTACAGTGTAGTAGCTGTAGCTTACCGCAGAATAAGAACGTGTTCCAGAAAGCAGTTTGATTGTTTGATGCATCATTTATGACGTACAAAGTGCTTGTTACACCACAATTAAACTAACAGTCAAACCGTTGCAGTCGAGAATGAAATTTAAGTATGAACTTCTCAGCGCTTGAGTTCAATTAAAACCATCGAATGTTTTGAAAGGTTTCAGAGTGTCTCTATAGTAACATTTATTAACTGATGTGTTCGACTTGCTTGTAAAATCCCATGAGAGTTGAATGTGTTTCAAAAACACCGCGGCACACCTGCCAATCTCTCGCGGCACACAGGTTGAGAATTACTGTGGTAAACAAAATCTCCGTACCAGAATTATGGGGAATATTTCATAAAGTTTAAGTTCGTAGGCCTATGTAATATGTTAAAAACGGATTTGATCAAGCATTGTTGCTGTTGTTGACAGAAACAAAAGTTAAAAAAGGCCGGATAAATGGAGAAAAAGACTCCAGATCAGGAGAAAAATATTTAAAAAATATTTATTCATCAAAAAGTAAACGTTTGTTTGAAAAACATAGAATTGTATCACTACGGAAACATAATTTTAGTTGTTTGTTATAAACTTATAGTTCTGTAATTTTCCACTCAGCATCTCGTCAAAAGATTCTTCGATAAATATTTGTTCAGCCATTTAACAAAAATTCCTTACAATTATTTAGCATTTCGTGTATTTTATCTCTCACCTACGTTTGTGTACTTGTCAAATGTAATTATTAACAACACGTACTGAACAATATCAGACATTTATAAATTTCAGTTTTGAAAGACCACTACAAAATGTGTCCTAGTTCCTCCAAGTCCTCAAACGGATCCTCTCTCCACCCTTCACCTTCCGAGCTTTTCAGTTTTCAGAAACAGTTCTAGAAAGCCCTTTCATAAATACTCAAGAAGTCCCAGGCTTGGCCAGGTGGTTAAGGCGCTCGACTCGCAATCCGAGGGTCGTGAGTTCGAATCCCCGTCATACCAAAATATTCTTCCCCTTTAAGCCGTGGGGGCATTAAAATGTTACGGGAAATCCTACTATTTGTTGGATAAAAGAGTAGCCCAAGCGTCAGTGGTGGGTGGTCTTATACTTCTAAATTAGGGGCGGCTAGCGCAGATAGCCCTCTTGTAGCTTTGAACGAAATTGTAAAACAAATCAAAAGAACGATAGTCAAGACCTCAGCTTTAATCCGCCCTCTAGTGAGCAATAGGTCTATTTTCAGTGGTTCAAACTTATCTACTTTCCTTCACACATGAATAAATATGATTTAAAGTTATATTTTTTATGTTGTAACGTGTTTGTAAGAGAACTGTGTGTCGTAATAATGACACGAAGGTCTTAATATCGGCCTTAGTACACCTAGAAAGTTCTGAAAGATTTGACGTCAGAATAAGTTCAGTAAATTCAAGGTTTAACACTTTAATAGTTTACATTTTAGGTTCAGGATCAGTACCAATCTCTTCCCGGTGATGTAGGTTGAAATGAACTAGATAAAAAAACTGGAGTTATTTTGTTCGATATCTTTTTAGACGCACATACAGCACTTACCGTTTAGGAAGTGAAACAAAATGAACCTTTTTGTTTGGTACGGCCGGGGGGATGTATTTTTTTCCCTCACGAGTATGAAAGGCCAGATTTCCTCTCTGTCGATGACTTTTACATCTCAGTAACCGGATAATAGCTACAATTTTTTTTCTTTCTTTACAGACTCTATTTAAAAGGGGAGTGGGAAACAACACTTGTTTATTGAGGAAGTATGCTTTCAACATGGAAGCACATTTGGGGTAGAACATAATAATATGTAGCAGTATACCACTATTAGAACGTTTCTTACTGTTACTAATTCCAATGTATAATACTGTAAGAGCAATCTTCGTTATACTTAACTAATGATAATAATAAACAAAACACTTCCGTTCGATAAACACAAAGATACACGCTACTTCCGTTTGAAAATATTTTTGAAAGATTACATCACTAAGACAAGAATGATAAGTGGTATGTGTGTATATGTAACTTGTATGTTTAGAAAACCCTGTTTCTTACACTTCCACATGTATTAACATGTGCGACACAGTGATAAACTGATACTGTCCAGCATTGATACATGGTTCTTATGATAACCAAACGTAGAGGAAAATATCACTAGTCTAGAAGGTGGAACACTGACAAAAACAACAACTTCAAGAACATCTGTTGTTGTGGATCATGCTGTAAACTTCGGGTCAGGTGGGTGAAATATTTCTACAGAGTTAAACCTGTACAGACGACGTTCTATAACAGAGGTGACCAAACTTCCTTAACTAAGAGCCACTTACGATAAAATTCAGATGTTTGAAAGTCACAAGACATGAACAAATATTACACACGTTTTTATTGTACATGTACATTTTGTTACATAAATTTAATATAAATATTAATAAATACATGTATGTAATAATATTTATTCATGTTTGTAGTTTTTAAACTGTTAATTTGTATTAGTTTCAATAATCACATATATATATAAGAAATGTTTTCAAAATCATGGCTGATTATTGTTTTAATTATATTGAGCGTATTTATTACGGTAATGAACTACGGAAACATCTGAGAAAAATATACAAATTTTGCATTTCATTAACATTAAACGAGACTGCCAAAAATAAAACGGGTTAAAACAGATGTTTTTAATGATATTTATTGGTTTTAGTAAATATCTGGTCAAAACATGGAGGTCAATATGTAAAACAATAAAATTAGAGTTATTTTAATCAGATACCACCTTACAAAATTGTAGGCTTGTCATAATATTTTTCTTACACGAACAGACATTGATACAAGTATCAGGCTATTTACTGCTAGTAGAGGTCGTGTGAGTTGTTGAAATTCCGGCTGATATGTTGTCAAGGCTGTACGAATTAGCTCCGTTAGGTGTTGATTTTTAAAGATTACACGATGCTCTGACTTCAGAAACTTCATTATAGAGTACAGTGATTCACAGCAGTATGTTGTGCTGAAAATTGAGTTACACACTGGTTTTCTTCAGTTCAGGATATTTTATTTCTGAATCTTGCTTCCAGAACTCAATTGTATAATGGAATTTATGGATCATCTTTAGACCCAGGTCCTCCTGTAGTTCTATTAGTTCCATTTCCACAGCAGATGATTCTGTGACCAGAGGTTCGAGAATTGGACAACCATCATTAATCACATCAACCGTGAATGGATTTACAAGAAAGGCGAAGCAGGGCTCCAACTTCTGCAAGTCCTCAAACCTGTCTAGGAAGTTATCAAGTAGTCCTCAAACCTGTCTAGGAAGTTATCAAGCAGTCATTGTAATGTATCTTTGTATTCTTCCAGTTTGTTGTCTTTTATTTCAATATCAGGGAATGTATTTACTTTCCTCTTGAGACAACATGTCTCTGAAAAGTCTTATTTTATAGTGAAAGTTGAAAATTGTCTGAATAAGATCAGAAACAATCTTATCCTTCCACTGGAGTGTAAAATTGAGTTTGTAGATGATTCATTATATCAGTAAAGAACGTTAGATTTTGCTTCCATTCATCATTTCCCAGTTGAAGATAAAATATTTTCTTTACTTCAAGAAAAGTAATAATAGGCTCCAACGGATCCATAAAACTATTTTAGACATTTCTGGTTGACAGCCACCTCACAATGCAGTGGAAATGGTCGGTTGGTTTGGTGTTTTATGGCGCAAAGTAACCAGGCTATCTGCGCCAAACATCCGGTTAAAATTAAAGTAAAATTATTAAACGTCATAAAAGGAATTAAAGTAAAACAAAACAAAGTTTAATATTTTGAATTAAAAACAAATAACATTAAATACAATTTTTATATCTAGTCTACAGCAGTAAGAGAGAAACTACAGTAATACAAGTTGTAAAGGACTTTGTTGCATAATTGTAATTATCGTAACTCGCCAGGATGACTAACGGGTAAGTTCAAATATCAGTGTTTGTCACCTGAAGTTGGTCTTTCCTGTCCTGGTTTCGCGTTATTTGACGCCATTTTCTAATTTAAAATTGAACTAGTACTTCGATTCTTAAAAGAAAACCACATTAAAAACATGCAATGTATAAGTTAAACAACTTAAATGGCATTAAAAAAAATAATGGCCTTTAAAAAACGAAAACATTACCAAGGTGGAGAGTGTCACCATCACCAATAACACTAACGTTATAAAGAAACCTTGTTTAAAATAGTGCCGTCGAGTCTTAACGACGGCAAGACAGTAAAATGCGGCTTATTGTGACCTAAATGTCACACAGACAATGCATCAGTTCCAGATAAAAGAAAATGATGAGTTAAAAAACTGTGACCAATTCGTAGTCCAGTTAGGACAACTTCCGCTTTCCGATTCTTACGAAAGCAAGATGGACAAAGTCCAATATAGGGTTTCATTTGGAAAAGCTTGTTTTCACGTTGCTCACTCCAAGTCTACTACCAACTGGCACAGAGCCGAGCTTTGAATACAGGACCATAGTCCATGTATGGAACAGGCATAACAGTGACAATGCTACAGCCAACAGAGTTAGCTGCGGTGTCAGCGAGCCCGTTTTCGCGAATACCAACGTGGCCTGGTATCCAGGGAAAACTGGATAGAAGTAGATGTTAAACAGAAATGGGCCAGTCAGCCCATCCCATCATGGTTTATTACAATCCCCAAATGTGACCTATCTTTAAGTCATCTGAGAAAAGCAGACAGTCCTGATTGGAAATACTGTATGTTATTTGCTGAACATCTTTCAAACCATCCTTTCATTCCTATTTATACAGTTGGTTCAAAATCAGGTGACTGTGTGGGCTCTGCCATGTAGATACAACAATGTTATCCAACGACAGACCCAATTCATCCAACTGCAGGTGGATATGAAGGCCAAAAGGAGCAATGGCAGATTATCTGTTCTGAATAAGCATGGCTCACCAAGGAAGGAAAACACAACCCTAGGTGGGATGCTTTGGTAAGGAACGAAGTTTCGAAACATACAGTAAAGACTGTTGCAAATGTCGGAGGTGCAAAGAAGGTTCATGAGACTGTGTATAAGCTCTGAACTGGGAAGTGCTGAAAGCCCCAGTGCAGAGCCGAAGTCCTTGATGATGAATGGAGTCCAGCATCGTTTAGGCTGAGGATCTGGCAGAACCATAGACTAGTGATTCATAATCTAGTTTCGATCTAATAAAAGCACGATATATCTTTAGCATAGAACGTCGATCTGCTCCCCAAGTGGTGGAAGAGCGGACACGGGGGATGTTCAGTGCTCTTGTACATTTGACCCATAGCTGCTTGATGTGTGGTATAAAGATCAGCTTACGGTCAAAGAGAAGCCCCAAGAACCTGGTCTCAGGGACCACAGGTCGTACAACTTCACGAATATGGAGTTCAGGATTACAGTGAATACCCAGTTGGCGGCAAAAGTGCATGTAAACGATTTTAGAAAGAGAGAGTGTAGTTAAAACCGTTTGCTGTTGTCCACTTCAGTAAACGACTGAAGGTAGTCTGTAGCTGCCCTTCAATATACTTCTTGTTTGACGACTAACATGAGATGTGAAAGTCGTCAGCATAGAGCCCATTTGTAACAATGAGAGGGAGTTGTTCAGTGATGGCATTAATCTTTATACTGAAGAGTGTGACACTCAAAACACAGTCCAGGGGGACTCCAAGTGCCTGTTGAAACAAACCCACACGAACATGGAATCGCCTGTTCATTAACAAAACGTTTAAAGAAATGAGCAAATAGCCATGTAATCCATATAAATGGAGATCTCACAAAATGCCATACCTCCATGTTGTATCATAAGCCTTCTCAATGTCAAAGAATATTGCTACAAGATGTGGTCATTTGAGAAAGGCTTCTCTGATTGCCGTTTGAAGTTGAATCAGATGGTCCATGGTGGAGCACTATTTTCGGAACCCGCACTGGGTGGGCAAGAGGAGGTTGTTTGATTTGAGGAACCAAACAAGACGAACATTAACCATCCTCTCTAAGGTCTTACAGAGACAGCTCCAAGCAATTGGACGGTAGTTTGAAGGAATCTTAAGAGAAAGGTAGTGGAATAGTCCGGCGCCAGACATCAGGAAAACATTCTTCTGCCAGACCCGATTAAAAATAATCAGAACAATAGCAAGAGAAGCAGGTGATAAATGGCACAGCATGTCATAGTGTACATCATCAGGTCTGACCGATGTACCCAGACCAATGAAGGGCCAATTTGAGTTCCACCAATGTAAAGAGACAATTATAGTCATAAAAACAATCAGCTCGAAAGGAAAGAGGCGATTGCTCTGCCCGAGTCTTGATGGCTAAGAAGGTGGAAGAATAAGCAGAAGTGCTAGATACTCGGCAAAAACTTTCATCCAGAGTATCGGCGATGCTCCGAGTATCAACTACTTCCTGACCATCAGAGAGCAAGACTGAGAAGGGGACAGTTATATTGCCTATATATGATATAGAAGATATGCTGGTTGTGAACTTAATCCAAGAGTCCTTCTGACCTTGAAGACTTACCCACCGAACATGTGCACAAGTCTGCTGGAAAGCGATGCAGTTCTTGAGCGTGGGATACCAAAGAAAACTGTCAGACCTATTTTTGAACATTTCGTGCCATGTGGCAGGGAGGATTCCACCACAAAACGAAGATATTGTGGGAAACGTGTCGAGGTTTTAGGAATACACTGAGCAGCTGTCTGTATAATACAGTCAGTTACAGCTGCCACACATTCGTCTATTAATGGCTTATAGACGAGGGCAAAATCAGGTTCTGCGAGAGCAGTGGAAGAGGGCCAGTTTACTTGATCCAGCTTCCATTGGAGCACGCGAGTCAGGTGGCATCGACCACGGCCTGTCTCTCTCAGATTATAGGAAAATGATCACTTTCTAGTGGTTTATTGTTGACCCTCCATGAAAAATGAGAGAATAATGAAGGGGAGCAAACTGAGAGATCAATAGCAGTAAAGAAGTAACTAGATGAATGAAAATAAGTACAAGAACCAGTATTGAAAAGATAAAGGTGATCAGAGAGCACACGCTTTACAGAGGCGCGTGTTAAGGCGTTCGACTCGTAATCCGAGGGTCGCAGGTTCGAATCCCGGTCGCACCAAACATGCTCGCCCTTTCAGCCGTGGGACGTTATAACGTGACGGTCAATCCCACTATTTGTTGGTAAAAGAGTAGCCCAAAAGTTGGTGGTGGGTGGTGATAACTAGCTGCTTTCCTTCTAGTCTTACACTGCTAAATTAGGGACAGCTAGCGCACATAGCCCTCGTGTAGTGTTGCGCGAAATTCAAAAACAAACAAACGAAAGTGTTCCAAGCCCTAACCAACATATCATCCAAGCCTCCAGTTAAAGTTTCTGTACAACTGAACACACCGCCGCCACTATCCAATAAATAGTAAGACAGGTAAGAGCCATTGCAATTGATGCAATGAGGGTCTGTTTCACACTCACAGGCATAGTGGTCCTTGCCACCACAACGAGCACACGTCAACGAACCACGACATGATGTCTTCGAGCGACAAAAGCGCTGACACTGAAAACATTCGAGAGGATTAGGAATGTATGACCGTGCCTTGCAATTAAGATAACCTGCCTTGATGGTGGCAGGTAGATGTGGTAATGTAAATGTGAAAATGAGGACATTGGTCGGCATCATAATTCCATCTTTGCGAGTGAAAATACGCCTTATTGCAGAAATTCTTTGGGTAAAAAAAAAAACCAGCGAGGGCCTCTGACTCGGAGACGTTCTTCAAATCCTTCTCAACAATAACTAATCGTGGCGAATTCAAAGTAGCATGAGGCGTAACCTCAATAAGTATATCTACAATAACCTTTGAATGTAAGAGGAGTTCGCTGTGTTTAGATGTGGATGTTTCCACCAGAGTGAAGCTTTTGACTGACTTTGGAGAGCCAGCAAGTCCCTCCAGTCTCCTCTGAATGAAAAAGGAGACATCTACCCTAAAGGTTTGTCTGTAAGAGAATGCAGTACAATAAAATGAAGTACAGGAGTTACAGATGTTGAAGATAGCTGCTCAAATTCTTTAAGACGTGATCGTTAACCTACGGACTGTTTTTTCACTATTTTATTTAAGTTTTATTTGGAGAATCCATAATAAAATAGGAAATTTCAGTGCCCACTGACCCCACCCACCATGAGAGTCTTACGAGGGGACGCACTACAATGCCAAACAAAAATACTGTAGCGACGCCAGGGTTTCGTGAACACTATACACAAACACCAGCATCAGAAACAATGTCCACAACATCTGTTGAAAACATCCAACACTGGTACTTGGTTGACCCTAGCCCAAGTGGGCCAGTGGGTTGACTCAACAGGGACCACCCTAAGGCTGTCCGTCTACAGGAATTCAAGGCCAAAGTGGTGTGTTAGGGTTGGAGCCCTCAACCACCAGGATCTTCTCCTTCACGGGTCACCACGCACGGCAAACACGTGAGTGGATGTTTATATCCCAGAGGATGTAAACTGAAAGAAGAGAACCTTCCCTGGGAGGTCCCCTCACTAAGTACAGGAATCCACACCGAGGTATAGAAAGAGACATCACTGGGTTTACCTTCAAGCTCCAGTCTTAATAATATTTTTGAACTATCGGTGGGTTTTCCCATTTAAGCGTATGGAATTGACAAGTTCAAGTATGAAGATGTTACGAAATTTATTCTTGAAGTATCTGGTTGCCAGGTGTTCACGACAGACAGTGCAGTGAACAGGGAGAATCTCTGGAAAGCTGGGATCACTTTTCATAAGTGTAATTAATCCTGCGTTTCCCTCACTATTGCAGGTGCTCCATCTGTTGCAACACTGATGAGTTTACCCAGTGGAATATTAGCATGTGTTAAGCTCTGTGAAGCACATTTTTTATGTCAACACCACGAGTTGTTTCTTTTAGTGCCACTAAGTCCAACATCTCTTCTTTCACAGTTACATTAAAAGAAACATAACGAACAAATACCGCCAGTTGTGGGTTGTCTTGTATGTCTGTAGATTCGTCAAGGTCTAAGTTGAATGCAAGGGAATTCTTTAAATCATTTTGTATTTTGCCTGCAACGTCAGCATGGATATGGGAGATACGTCTCTGTAGTGTGACGTGAAGCTGGTGTTTTTGCTATTAGTGGCTGAAGTTTTGAGTTATTTGGATCTAACAGTGCAACAACTTCAGGTACATTCTTCTTAACAACCTCATCATCAGAATATGGGCGTTTAGCGCGAGTAATATTCCATGATATAACAAAATTGGCTTACAGTCGTTGTATCAACTTTCTTACTGGCTATTTAGTAATGATTTTAACACAGTTAACTTATTTTTCCGTAATTCTGATTTTGGTGCATGATCAGACCAAACGTTTGTGATTTGTTTCATAGTGGCATTTCAAGTTACTGGCTTTGTAATGACTGAGTAACACCTTGCAGATAATACACAAAGGTTTACCAACTTTAACAGTGAATGTAAAATCTTTTCTCTCACTCTGGCTTAAAATTTTTGTTTTCATCTTCATACTTTCGCTTCTAAAAATTTGATTACGTCATCTCCCTTCACAACTTTTTCAGAGAAACAATAAGCTCCAACACGCGTAACACAACCAAACATCATAGTGCCCTGTATCACACTAAAACCCCAATAATTTCACTGCCCGCAACACAGCCACACACGCCACAATCACGCGATCGCAAGCCACGCCCACTAAAACTAACATTGTAAGCACCACTTGTACGATTACTGATTCTCCAGGACAATTTCTCTGTAATCCTTGCTGATCCAAAGTGTCTTTAATCACTTACTCAAATCTAGCATTAAAATTATGATTTAAATTATTAAATATATTTACTCACCATGAACATTAAACTTACGTTTTAATACAGTGTACTCTCAGTTTATACCCGATAAATAATTATGAAGCTTGAACTTTTTAACCTTTTATATTAATTGTGATGCAAAAAAAAAGCTGAGCCAACATATTTCCACGAGCCGCACATTATATGTCAAAGAATCCCATGTGGTTCGCGAGCCACGGTTTGCCCACCCCTGTCC